>NC_041232.1:48308947-48389706 GCF_002837175.3 Physeter macrocephalus | reverse complement strand
TATATATATATATATATATATATATATATATTTTTTTTTTTTTTTTTTTTTTTTTTTACCTCTCCCAAAGAGAAATAGTGACGTGGAATCTGAGAATCAGGATATATATTCTCTAGGTACCAAGAGAAAGGTCTGCATTGAAGTTTGTGTCTTAGACCAAGTCTTGATGATATATCTCCATAATCTACCTTTGTAACACCTGTTAAAAGAAATAAGTGACTGAATTATTAATGTTCCGTTAGGTAACACATTTCTATTTATATATTGCATCTAAAAAGCCAGTCAAACAGGAAAAGTGGTATCATTTTGGTGATGTGTGACTACACAAGTGACATACCATAAATCCACCTCCCAAAGTATAAAACAAGGAAATATATAAATGTGTTTTTCAAAGAAAAATTAAATTTATCTGAGAACGATATACATGCTAATAATATTACACACAAATGTAAGTTATATGGGGTCAGAAAAGTTTAATATTTGTTAAGGCAAAAACAAAAATAAAGACCAGTTTTGCCCAAATATGAAACAGAGGTTAAACAGAGCAATTGTTTCCAGTCAGGTTTCTCTCTCACAGCTCAATGAATTGTGTGCGCTGCCACTGCACAGTCTTGTGGTGATTGGAAGAGGATGGAATGGTAACAATGCCAGGCAGATTTATAGCTGATGGAACAGCTGTTGCCACAAAACTCAGAACAGCAGAGAAAAACTCCTGGAGAGAAGTCCCTGGAGGCATGTTACAGGGCTCTGCACTGGCCTTGAAATACTTGACGCTTTCATATACATGTTAAATGTTGCAGTTAGGTTTTAAAAAAAAAAACATGGAAAGCACCTGGACCAATAATGACTTCTGCAAGACTGGATCATGTATTGTTATTGTTAATGACATACACCAGGCATTCTGCTAAGCACCTTCTATACTGTATGTGACTTCCTTTACTCCTTACAACAACCTATGAGGTAGGTGTCTCGCCTCTGCTCAGAGGTTCTCTTCCACTCCTTCTTATCTCTCTTCAGAATGCATTAGGATCAGACCAAGAAAGTTAGTTTTGTATTTCTAATGCATAATAATGCTAACCTGGAGAAATTATATAGAAGAAATTCTTGAATTCATCCATCCACACTTCTGCAAGTCGTCTGTTATTTTTATTGATAATCTGCCCTGTGCCTCCTGGAAACGTGTAGGGTGTAGCTTTCCGAAACACATGTCCAACATGTGAGCAAGTAACAATCTCCAAAGTTCCTCCACACTGCCAAATCTGAAAACAACAGCAAAGAAGACTAGTTTTAAACACTGATAATTATATAAAAAAAAAAAACGGTTCACATCTATTGAGTTTCATAGCTGGAATTTCACAGAATCAAGGGCGTACAGTGGAGCTCCTGCTATATGGTCCCAAAGCCAGTGCTTCCTCAATATTTGGTTCTGATCAAACCAGAAGCTGAAGGTTAAATTCAGAAAGATAGGTAAATGCAAAATACAGAAAAGACTTGAGGTCCACAGCAGTATTTCTCTAACTGCAGGCCGTCACTCTTACAAGGGTCATAAAATTCAAATTTGATTAATTGCAACCAGTACTAACAAGGACATACTGTTTCATGAAATGTTTATATTATGGGTTGTGTGTATATTTATTAATATGGTTCATGGTCAGAAAACTTTGGTGACCATGCAGTATTCAGCCAGAGTCCTATCTGTTCCTCCTTCTCCAAACCTGTCACAACCTGTACATTAAACAGAACCTAGGAATCTAAACTTCATTACTCGTGAGTTATTCAGTGGACAGTGAGAGCACACTCTATGGTGTTTGTGAGAATAAAAACAAAAAAGGGGTAAAAGAAAGATCATTAACTGTGGTTTCACATCCTTAACGAAATTATCCTTTCAAAATACATTTTTCCGTAAGTCAAAAATCTATTTTCAATTAAAATACATTTTGAAAAATTTTGATTTTGTTAAATATTCCGTGTGCCTACCTTAACATTTTCACAGGATCATAAAGTGATACAGCTAAGTAGGATCTCCAAGATGATCTGGAGTTCAAACCTCTCCTTTTATAAAGAGCAAAGCTATCTACCAGGAACACAGCAAGCTAGCTGGGTTAGACTTCAGTGCAGTTCAGTGTGATTTCCACTATAGGCCATGTGTCTAAAGTTCATTATTTTCAGAAATACACTATGTCATTTTAAAAATATGTTGTTTTTTGTGAACAGGAAATAAATAAGACTTAAGGTTGATTGGGTTACATTAATTTAGAATAATTTCAGAATTCTTTTGCCTTTTTCTTTTTATGGGGAAAAATATAAAGCTGGTAAAGTGACCAGGTTTAAATAAGAGAAAACAATTTTCAAACCAGAAGGACAAAGCATATTAAAGAAAGTGAAATTATGTTTTTGGCAGTTAAGTAACAAAGTAGCATCTACAAACTATGTGTTATTTTTGTTTATTTTTAGAGTTTGAATTACTTCCTTGAAAGTAACAAAGACAACAGGGGAATCTTATATAAGTTTTACAGGTGGACTAGTAATATAACTGAATTATTTGCTTAAAATAGTTTATAATGAACCTTTAATAGTATCACCAAACTTTTTATGGGCTGAAGGCTGTGAAGTCTGATTAAACTCATATTAAATTCACTTTTTAATTTTTATTTAGAGATAACATAAATATTTAAAGCATATCCATATTTGAGGTTATACAGATTACTTTTTTCAAAGGGAACTTACCCTAAAGGAAATTTCTAGGTTTTCTCCTCCCCAAATATCCATTCCAGCATCATATGTTCCAATTTCCTGAAAGTAATCTCTGTCTATTGAAAAAAGGCCTCCTGCCATTGTAGGTGTTCTGAAATTCAATCATAACACTATACCGTTAATTGTAACAATTTAAAATTTATTATCAGTTTTTGTTTTTAAAAGTAGTTTTATAACTGTTTGTAACTACAGAATAAATGCTTATTCTCACACTCTTCAGAAACTTTCACAGGCTCCCAGGGCTTTCTTTGTTTTTATGCTGGACCTGCACCCCAGTCGTGCTGTCACAGCTCCTACCTGGACATCCTTCTCTGCCTGGACACCCTTCCCTGCCCAGTCCCAAGGGCTCTTACTGTCTTCAGTACCTTTCTTAATCCTCAGGTCCTGACTGAGCTTCTATCCCAAACTCCTTAAACTGAACCTATTTCTCATAATCCTCTCCATCTGACTGTGTATCTACTCCATAGTTCCAAGCAACCATAAATGCAGTTGACCACATTAACCAACTGGACTCATGTTAGCAGCTCTAACACGCCAGGTTCTAAGGGGTGGCAAATATTGCCAAGATGTAAGACTAAACAGGACGAAAGCAATGCAGCCCTTTCCCTCAACCTTTAAGGAAGGAGATGAAGGACAGAATAAAATCAACATACTCCTCCTAAGTAAGGAGATCATCATCCTGACCAAGTATGGTAAATTCTCTGCCTCAAAACATGGCCTAGGTATGTAGAGTGGGTGGGAATAGGTAGACTTAAGCAGAGAAATGATAATGAAGGAGGATTTAA
Organism: Physeter macrocephalus; assembly: GCF_002837175.3. NCBI lineage: Eukaryota > Metazoa > Chordata > Mammalia > Artiodactyla > Physeteridae > Physeter > Physeter macrocephalus. The sequence continues at coordinate 48,386,167 of NC_041232.1, read as the reverse complement.
ATAAATGAATACCAAATATTGGTTTCCTTGAAGAATGAATATGGGGAAAAATTGGGTTCCAACTAGGAGACCGTAATTAAGTTCCAGGGACAGGACACTATGGAGACCATATTTTAGGATGAACTGGCTACCTATGTAACCCTAAAACATACTCATTCCATGCACTGGTGAGGGTGGCAGCATTTGCTTTTCCAGTAGAAATAGTTGTTTCCACAAAGAAGTTAGGACTTACTTTGATTTTAGAAGAGAAAAAAGAATGAGAAAGTCTAATATCTTAGGAGTCAAAGGAAATAGGCTGACAGCATTATCATTTAGTGCAGGGGTTTCTTGACCTAGGTTTGGGGATCTCTCTAAATTTCCTAGACTTGTATGTAAACCCTTCTGTTTGCACATGTGCATCCCTGCCTCCCACCCCCAGTCCCACTTCAGAGAAGACTCAAAGCTTTTATCAGATTTTTCAAAGAAGTCCATCATGTATGGAATGTTTAGTGACCCCTGGTTTAGATGGTGATTTGAACTGTCACCAAAAGAGTGGAAAAGTCCCTTTACTAGGAAAGGACTCGGGCTGGCTAGGGAGAAAGAGCACAGAATTAGTGAAACCTCTCTTCAACTTTGTCAGAACTGGACTTAATTCAAAGGAAGACAGATCTGGGAAGCCTTCTCCTCTCCTGGAGAGGAGAAGGCTAAAAAGCCTAGTGCTGCAGGAACTCTCAATTACTACAGAAGGAGCAGGCTGATGCAACTGGAATCCTAGGATGGCTCAGAAGGCTTAAGGTCTCTGTCTAAAGGTCCTGAAGGGCATGAAGGTTTTTATCCCTTTCTGAAAAAAATCTATATAAGACCAAATATAGAACAAAAGAAAAAGCAGAAATGCATTAATGGAAATCCTTTTTTATACTTTTGTCAATTCTAGTTATTTTTATATTTGAAACAAGCTTTTTCTAACCTTATCAGATGGTACCTGTCTGAATTTAAAATCTTACATTTTACATTTTATTACCCAGTTTTAGGTATTATTTTCACATATTGGCACTTACAATTAATTAAGGGATGGTTTAAGTTAAATATTATTATCCCTAACAACTGAATTAAAGCATAAATTATAGATTTGCAAAATGTTGTTCATATAGGAATGAAAGAACATATGCATGTCACCATCATTTCTCACAGGCACTAGATTTATAGAAATGAAAAATTCGAATTTTATTAATTCATCAGAGGAAAAAAAAATCCCTCTTTGAAATAATGATACACATGAAAGATGGCTCTTAACTACATATACGGTGCACAAATCCTTCGTGTCTTTCAAAATACACGTATAATCCTTCTAATATGATCCCCAAAGCTTCACAATCCCCTGCCAATAACACATTAGGGAAAATGTTTGACAAATCAATTACCTCACAGGAAGAGTTCGATCACCTTTCCTTCTGTCCATTTCTCTTTGGGGAACAGGATACCAGCGAAAATTGAGCTTCCAGTTGAATCCACCATAGGTCATGTCAGAACCTGCCATGTACTCAAAAGTATCATCACTGATCACATCAATGATAGGACAGACCACTGTCTTCCTAAAATCATAAAAGCAAATTAAAAATCTTTTAAAACCTTCTTTTTTGAGGGCTATCGTAACAACTATATAACAAGTGTATACTAAGTGTTTTAAAAATAAAAATACATTCTATTATGTTAAGGATAATGGTGAAAAAATTCCCTGCTATATCCTACCAAGCTAGCATCATAATTATTTATCATATTTATTTATAACTTATTGAAAACAACCTTCCATCCCTCTTCCATTCATACTTTTATATATTTGCCACATGTAAAAGTACTTCAAATATTTCTATAGTATTCAAAAATAACTTTTAATGACTATATATTTAATAATTCTAATGACTACGTATTTAATAATTTTAAGCTAACGATTTTAATAAATGACTTCTGGACATTTGTGTTTCTTATAGATTTTTGCTATTAAGATACTAAGTGACCATGTTCATATATAAATATTTCACTTTTGCTTTAAGAGTGAACTTCCAGGAGTGAGATAAGCGAATTTAAAGGAAAGAACTTTTTGTGGCACTACTCATAACTTCTTTCCAAAAGTGTTATATGTATATGTATATACAGATTCCTTATAATACTATCAACTTTGGATGCTATTTTCTTGCAATTCTGTTACTATAATAATGTTACATAGTTATCTCTGGATTTAAAAAATTTATCTTTTCTAATGATTAGAGAGAGTATTTTTCCTGCAGTTTGTATTTCTTCATACAAATTGTCTGAACATGCACTCTGAAATATTTTTCTTTTGGTATTGTGATTTTTATAAACTTGAGAAAACACACATGCCCACAGCCCCTTCTGAGAAACAGTGCCCTCTGCTCAGAGCCCTTGGGAGCCACATTTTAGAGTATGTGATATCCTCCCCATCTTACTGGTGTCTTATTTGAGAAATCTTTCCTTACTCCCAAATCATAAAGATATTCTCCCATGTTATCTTCAAAAAGAATTATATTTTTGCCTTTCATGTTTATCTTTAATCCTTATGAAATTGATTTTGGGTATTACATGCAGTAAGTGTCCAACTTCGTTTATTTTCCTTATGGATGACCAATTGTTCTAGCACTATTTATCTAATGGTCTTTTTTTTTTTTCTTCTGCTGTAATCATAAGTGCCTGCTCTGTCATAAATCAAGTTTTCATAGAAACATGGAGTGGCTCTGTTTCACTAGTCTATTTGTGAATTCCTGCATCAATACGTCACTGCCACAATTAAAACAGCTTTAAAATAAGTCTTGATGTCTAGTAGGGCAGGCCCAGTTGTACTTGACTCCTCTTTTTCAGGGGTATTTTAGCTATTTTTTAAAATGTGTATTTCCAGATAAATGTTAGAATCAGCCAGTTTCTCCAAGAAAATTCTGTTGAAATTTTCAATTAGAAACACATTGAATTTATATAGATCAATGTGGAGAGAAATGACATTTTTATATTGACTTTTCTATCCATGAACATTATCCTTCTCTCTGCTCAGATTATTTTCCAATGAATTTCAACAGTTTTCTATTTCATGCATCATTTGTTAAACACATTCCTAATTATAGCCTATGATTTCCATTGCTATTATAAATGGTATCATTTCTTTTCTTCTTTTTACATTATATTTTCTAACTCTTCCTGCTGGTATGGAGAAGGCAACTGACTTTTCTATGGTGATCTTATGTTTGGCTACACTGCTAAATTCTTATTATTTCTACTACTTTGTGTATAGTTTACTTTTCTTCGTAAAAAACACATCCTTTTCAATTGACAGCACTTGTTTTTTTCCTTTCTAATTCTTATACCCTTTATTTATTTCTTAAATTACTGGAAAATCTAATAATAAATAAAAAAAAATCAATCAATAAAAAAAAAATCTAATAAAATCTTCTAATAATACTGAGTAACAGTAATAATTCAGGGCATTCTTATCTTGTGCAATATCTTCCAAAAATACTTTCTGCATTTCTCTATTGATATGATGTTTGCTAGTTAAGGGAGTGTGTGTGTGTAGCTAAATTAAATTAGTTTAGCTTCTTAAATTAGTAAATTTCCATTCTATAATAGTTTACTAAGTATTTTTAATCATAAATCAATGTTCATTTTAATCATAAATGAACCCTTTTTTCTGTATCTACTAAAGTGATTACAGAGTTTTAATCAAAGTTTCAGAAGTATGTTAGTAGGGTATATTATGTGAATTGGTTTTGTAATATTACACTAAACCAAGTAGTAATGATATGTTACATACATTGATATATGATATGTTTTACTTATATATAAATAAAAATATATATATATGTTGATATGATATTAATAAATCTCAGCTGGATTCAGTTTGCTGGTGCTGTGAGATTTTCGTATTAGCATTCATGAGTGGGTTTGAGTAATTTTCCACATCTGTTCTGGTTTCATATCAAGGTTATACTAGTCTCATAAAAAGAGCTGAATTGGTACCCCTTTTCTCTGTTCTGCTTACAAATTCTTAGGGGAGATCCGACCCCTCCTCCACCCCATACCAACGTTGAAACAGCCAAGTTGTCTTTGGTGTGGTGGGATTCATTTCTCATTCTAACACAGAAGTACAGACATCAGGAGCCTAGCTTTATACAAGTGTTTGCTATTCGTCTTCCCACTGCAGGCAGGGCCCAGGCCTTGGCTCCCATCCTCCCATCTGTTTGTCTTTCAAGGCAGAAGCTCAGTGCCCCCTAAGTTCAGCAGAAACCGTACAAGTGAAAGCTGGCTTTAGTGCCCAGACTGCTTTACTTGTTCGCACTTTGTTCTGAGATCTGCAAAATTTCTTACTTTGCTGCCAACTTGGTGATGCATTTAAAAATGTTTTTTGGGGACTTCCCTGGTGGTCTAGTGGTAAAAAATCCACCTTACAATGCAGGGGACATAGGTCTGAACCCTGGTCAGGGAACTAAGACCCCACATGCTGCAGGGCAACTAAGCCCGCACGCCACAAATACTGAGCTCTCTCGCGCCTCTACTAGAGAGACTGTGTGCCGCAAACTACAGAGCACACGTGCTCCGGAGCCCAAGCGCCACAACTACAGAGAGAAAAACCTGCATGCCACAACTAGAGAGAAGCCCATGAGCCGCAATGAAAAATCCTGTGTGCCTCAATGAAGATCCTGCGTGCTGCAACTAAGACCCGACGCAGCCAAAAATAAATGAAATAAATAAATAATAAATAAATCTTTTTTAAAAAATGTGTTTTGTATTTATCCAGCACTTAGCTTTTTCAGTTGGAAACGTTATTCAGGATACCTAATCTACCACACAAGCCCAACTGGAAGTTGTTGTGGTTGTTATTTCAGCCAATTTCCCTTTCATATTTCTGTCATCACCTCACATTGCTTTCTCTCCATGGGTCCAGGCTTCTGCTTCATAAAGGTTACACATTGTCTTTACACAAGCGAACACTTCCTAAATCAGTCATCTGTTACATATAGAAAACAATTTACAGAAATATCCTATTTCTTCTTCAGGCAGTGTTCTTCTTCCTAAAGCTACTGTATCTTCTCATTGCCCAGGCAATTCATCTGTGAAAGGGGAGAGATGGGGACTTCCTTGGCGGTCCAGTGGTTAAGACTCCATGCTCCTAATGCAGGGGGCATAGGTTTGATCCCAGGTCAGGGAACTAAGATCCCACATGCCGGGTGGCACGGCCAAAAAAAAAAAAAAAAAAATGGGGGGGGGCGGTGGGCGGAGATGTAGGTCCAGCATTTGCTTACAAACAGAATAGATGCAATGACTTTGGCTCCCACTATGCTCTACGTGACTAGTAAAAGTTTACCCTGCTGAAATCTAAACCTTAATGTTAAGTTGACACAGACAGCCTCTGGTTCAAACTTCAATGGCAAGCAGAAATTCAACTAACATAGGTCTTGCAGACTGAAGTTAGGTTGTCTCCTCATATCTAGGAGCTAAGGCCAAGCCCAGCAGGAGGTAATTCTTTGAAAATTGTGCATCATGAAAGACTACAACCATGAGCTTGCACTGCTCCCAATGTTCTACCTGTATTATCCAAGATTACAGTCCTTTTCCATACAGTCAAGCATTTCAGGAGACAATGTGTATCTCCCCTCTACTTTGTGCTACAGGCTGAGAGATACAGTCCCAGTAAGGATGCAGACAGAGAGGAGATGACCTGCTCACGCCCCAGTGTCAGCCTTAGAGAGCAGGGGCAAGTAAAGGGCTTTATCCTACCTTCCCTGAGATCCGTGTCTATCTGTTCTGCTCCCGTTTAGTGAAAAGAGCATATAGTATACATCCTAACATGTTTCCTAATCCATCCTCATTAACAACACAGTCTGCAAACATTCCTTCCAGACTTTAGAACATGGTCTTGTTCATATTTAGTTTAGAGTACTCTTCATGGGTATTTTAAAGGAATGTATTTTTATATTTATTTAAAAACATGGAATTTTGCAACTTACCAAAGTTTAGGACAAATGCACTGAAAACAATTTATAGACTCCAGAAAATTACCTGTCATGTTTGATCCTGGCTAAGAGAGGCTCCAGCCACCCCACTGTACATTCACAGTGAGCATCTAAAAAGGTGATCACTTGGCCTTTAGACACTGCAGCTCCTTTTAACCTAGCTCTGATCAATCCAGAACGTTGCTCCATTCGAATTACGTGAACTGGTACTTTTAATTTTTTCACATAACTCTCTAGAGGTCTTTTCAAAAAGTCTGAAAATTAATAAAACAAAACAAATTTTAAAAAATAACATGAAAAAATTGTGAGCTGGCATTATCCAGATGGAAGGCAATTTTGGTTTGCAATATTCATTCAACACATACCTACTGAGCACTTTCAGTGAGGCTCCCTGACTCACAAACCCGTTTCACTTAGGAAGCCTTTTTATTTCCTGAGCGAATGTACCAGAACTGCCTCTCCTTTGTTACACGAAGAATTAGGGGAGAGCCTCTGGGCTCAGGCTCAGTCAAAGGCACGTTACCACACTTCTCTAAGCAGCTCTCCATCAGGCTCAATTCTCCTTTTCTCTAATCATGCTTAAGGATCAGGAACAGAAAGAAGGTAGTTCAAGAGAATTAAATCCAGACCTCAATAGAGAGAAAGAACACAATACGCAATAGCTGTTAGAGTTTGGAAAATTGTGGGGTTTCTTCAAAGGCAGAAACAAATTGTCTTATAGATTATCACAGTCTCTGACTATGTAGTTCTTTTTCAGGAGGTGGGAAATGAGGTCAAGCTAGATGAGAATGCTGGACTGGAGCTGCAAGACCAAACAGAACCCTAACCAGACAGGTCGGTCTAAGTAAAAAAGGTTTCCAGAGGGAAGGGCAATTGAAGAGGAAAAGAGAAAGGGAGAGTGAATGGGTGATGAAATCAGCAGCTATCCTAGAGAGATCAGGTAGAGGTTATGCTCCTAAGCCAAGGATTTCCTGCCTCCAAAATACATAATTGATTTTAAAAAGCAGAAAAGGTTCCACTTCCTCAAACCAAAGACAGGAAACTTTTCAGATCAGGTTAGTTCATGGTGCTTATGCCAGAGAAGTGATGGATGGTGATCAAATGTCTTTCCAATTTGTCCCCATTACAACAAGTACAAGGACAGTCTCTCCAGGGAAGGAAAAACTTGACATGGAGCTACTAGGACTCCTATGACTAGCTCTGTCCTGGGACCCCAGTAACGGAGGTCAGGGTGTAAGTATTAAGGGGCTCTTTAAATACTAAACGTGGGAATCCAAAGGGCTCCCTACGTAGCGGAGAGGGAAAGACAAATAGTAGTGGAATGGTTCTGGTCCATTGGAACTGGTTAAGACCTGACTGATTCAATAATGGAATAATCAGGACTATGAAAACTGTGAAAGAAGAAAAGGCCTCTGTGTCCCACTACACCAGAACACCAATCATTTCCATGTCTGCTAATACACTTCCTAAAATATCTGGGCTAAAAAGAGAATCTGAAAAATATGTGGAGAACTCCAATCTGATCACCATGATTTTATGAACCAAATGTTAGGGTCAGAAACATACATAACTTGATTCTGAGTAAAAAAAAAGGTGAGGGTGGTGCCAACCCCAATGAAAAACAACATTTTACCATTTTATGTCTATTTAGTACAATGCCAGGTTCTTTACATATTTTATTTCATTTAATCCTCATAACAACCCTATGAGATGTCATTAAACATATTTTAGACATGAAACTCTAAGGCTCAGAATATTAAATGAACTGATCAAGATGACACAGCTTATTAAGAGGTAGATCCAAGATTCAAACCAGGTCTGCCTGACTTCAAAGCCCCTCTTTTCACCCACAGCAAGAAATCCTAGAAGGGAACTACCAAGAGAACAATTCAGGACTGTGGATTCACCCAACCTGATCCAAATTTAAATTGCTTTATGTCCAGAGTTTGACAGAATCTCATGTGATAAGGTGTGAGATATATTCTAGTACCTTAGACCAGTCAAATTTGGCTGTGTCACAAACACTGTGTCGCCCAATAAGTCTTCCCCAAAATATTACAGTTTAAAGTGCTTATTAAGAATCAAAGCAATCTAATCCCTGAATCCCGTATCTTTGAAAGTTATAATATTCTCTCCTGTCTATAACTAAAATGAAAAATGTATGATTCTCTGGTCTGGTAGTTGAAAAAAGTTGCTATTCAACAAATTTTCTTGGCATCTTTGTTTGATGTCTTTGTGGCTTTCAGGCAATATGGCTAAGAAATAGGTATCTTCCTAACACCTGATATAGACTTATGGAATCAGGGCTAGGTGGGGGATTAGGAATTATTTATTCAAACCTCATTTTATAAAAATGAAGCCATGGGGGGGGTATTAAGTGATTATGATTAGAAGGTACTATGTCATCTAAAAATAAGAGAGAATCTTATTTTATTAGAGTATCTTTACAGCTGTTAGTCTATAAATGGATCCCTAGGCATCTCTGCATCAGGGAGTTGTGAGGCTGTCAGAGAGTGAATGTCAGGGAGAATTTCACTGCTCCCAGCAACATCTGAGAAATCTTAGCCAGAACTCTAAAGAGCAGTAGAAAGAGCAAAGAATTTAGAGTGTAATAAGTCTGACTCCTAATCCCTACTTAAATAAGAACCTGTTTCCTTTTGTGTAAAATGAGAAAAACAATAGTCATCTCAGATTAAGAACATTATATCAATTCTAAATCTTAACATAACCTTCTGAGATGACAACTGCATAACTTCGAACATGAACTAGGGATTCATCCAGACTCCGTCTTCATTACAGACCCCTTAACAGTAAAGTTATGACAGACATGACTCCATAGCAGTTAAGAGGTTAAGCCCTAGGTTTATGCGAAGTCTTATTTAGCTCAATCAATAAAATAGGGCTAATTATAGCACCTACTTCATACTTAATAAATGGAGCTACCGACAACTCAGCAGGTTCACAGTGAAATCCAATACCCTGAGGCCATGAGCAGACTATGCACACTACACAACCTAGTTAGGAAGTCTGTGCAGACAAGGAGTAGAAATAAGGATCAACTGACTGGTAGATTCCTCTTTCCTTCATTCACTGAATATATTCTGGACTGTCTACTGTGTGATAGGCACTGTGGACACCGAGGAGGTAATGCTGAGCACATAGTCCTGATGGAGTCATAGTGCCTGTCTGGGGGGCAGGGTGGGGGGAGACAGTCATTAAATAGACAAGTAAACAGGTAAATCTCTGGGGAGAGCTGTGGGAGTACAGAGTGTTCTGAGAGGTGCTCAGAGGGACACGACCCAGTTGCAGGAGGTCAGGAAAGCCTCTCTAAGTGCAACTTGATTCTGAGGAAACATAGGAGTGGAACTAGGGGCTGGGGTGGGCAGGGAATGATCTGAGGTATGACTGGAGTTGCAGGCAGAGGCCAGGTCCTGCAGGCCTGAGAGGGAAGGCTTCTTTTTCTTGTAATTGAAGTATAGTTGATTTATAGTGTTTCAGGTGTACAGCAACGTGATTCAGTTATATATACATATATATTTTTTTCAGATTCTTTTCCATTATAGGCTATTACAGAATACTGACTATAGTTCCCTGTGCTATACAGTAGGTCCTTGTTTAGAGGAAAGGTTTTAATCAGAGAAGTGACATGGTCAGGTCTGCACGTTTAAAAGCTCCCTCTGCACGCAGCATGAACAGACAGGATGGGGTGAGAGTGTCTGTGGGGAGACTAATTAGTCTACTTCATCGGCCAGGTGAGAAATGACGGTGCCATGGCTGTGCCTCATGAATAGGAAAGAGCGGACTTAGAGAGCTGGCTCTGGTTCCTGGGCCCAAAGTTACCACCTAAACAAGAAAGATTAGATAATTCTCAATCTGGATAGCAAGACTGCAGTTACAACCACAAAAACACAATGCCCAGGGGTTCCCAAATATCAGAAGTGGTGACCCAGATGCCTGAGACTTTCCAGGCAGGAAGATATAGAGGAGCCAGGTCCCTGATCAGGGCTGTGGGGTGACGCTCAGGGTCCTGCTTAGTGACTAAGCCCGACAGGGCAGGGAGGCCGACACCTGCCCACACGTTTCCAATTACAGGTTTACAAAGGCTGGAGTGATTCAGAAGGCCCTACGCGAGGGACGTAAAAGATAACCGGGATACATGACTATCTTTGTCACTTCAGGTTGCAGACATGTAAGTCTTGGTGGTTAGGCCACATCCTAAAAAAACTTACTATTTCACAGCCTTCTCAGGCACTCAACAAAATAATGGAGAAAACAAAGGGGGGACTGGAAAAATAAATCATTTCATCTGAGGAAAAATATCTCTTCTTGAGGAACATTTAACAAATATCAACATATAAGTAAAAGTCACTTGCAGGACAGATGTCTGTATGAATCACTGCTAAAATTAACTTCAGCTAATTTTCTTAAAAAGGGATTAATTAACTCCTAGCTAACAATTATCCACGTGGGGTTTATACTTCTGTCAACAGTAATTATTTAAGTGTGGTATTCTTAATTTATAACAGCTCTCATTCATTTTGACATTAATTACGTTATATATTATTATTAAATGTTTTATGTAATTATAAACTATCTCCTTGATTAGATTAAGGAAGTAAGCTACAAGGCCCTTGAAACAGCAGGGCTGTAACTTATTCTTCATTTGTACCTCTACAACCTGGCAAAGTAAGAAGATTTAAATTGTTATCAATGAGTAAATTACTCCCAATAATTAAGATAGGAAATGATTAAATTCATCACGGTTAAATGTATATATTTGGTGTGAGCACGGGGAGGAGAAGGTATAATACTTGACTAAACTATTTTAGCAGATGCAATGAGAGATAGGTGAGAAAGTTGAAGATAATAACAAAAAAGGTTGAAAAGATGGGTCATGAAGTTTAAGGCTGCTTAAGGAAGGAAGGAAGAGCCGTTTTCCGTAGTTCCCTCCAAATTTTTCTCATGTGAGTACAGGAATATTGGGGGAAACACATGACACCAATGATCCTGAACAGCTGTGCTGTTAAAAACAAAAGCCTGTGAAAAATTCTGAGATTCTTGGAAGAATGTCTGGGCAAGAGCCACTGTAGAGATTCATCATGAGATCAGAAACATATTATATATCACTTTTTCATAAATTCCTTCGTCACCCTTTATGTACCTAGCTATAGATTATTCCTGAACTTAGGAATAGAGGAAACGGAAAACCTAAGAAGAATCTGGAGAACTAAGACTCACCCAGCTCAGGCTCTGTTTTGCTGTCAGGGATGCTTCCCACTGTACATGGAACTAAATCTCTCTATTCATGGCTCTCAGTAGGAGCCAATCTTTCTCCACTGACTCAGGGTTGCAGCTTCCCACAGAGAAAATCCTGACAAAATTACGTGGTTTTTTCCTCACTGTTCTGCATAAATTTTTATAGATTTCTTTTTAAAACAAGATTAAGATGTGACACAAACTAAATGCTAATTAAAGTAATATTTTAAGTTTCACAAGGGTGTAAATTTTTTGCATATGTGAAATGAGTCCAACGTCATAAATAACTTTTAGGATAAATTAGAAGTTTGTATAAAATTATTAGGTTAAATTGATAGCAACTAGTTTTTTAACCATTAATGACAAAAGGTGTAGCATATTATTGGCATTAAAATGTAAAATTTACCTCTTTCACTGGCATCATCTACTAGAACAATTTCTTCTAGCATGTGTCTTGGTGAGCGATTAATGACACTATGGACAGTTCGCAGAAGTGTGCTCCAAGCCTCATTATGGAAAACAATCACCACACTTGTTGTAGGAAGATTATCTGGATACACCTTTGTTTTACACCTAGAGACAAAGCAAATGCCTTTGTAAAACTGTTACAATAGCATAATCAAGTAACCCAGACTAGAAGGGGTAATAGAAGAATAAGACAGGTGGCTCTAGTGGTGCAACTCTCAGTACTTCATTTATTTAAGTTTTGGTTAATGTTGCATGTTTAATAAAATAGTACCTACTTAAAGTTATATGGTTAGATTAAAACTATTTCAAAGATGTTAATTATATTCTTAAAATCAGGCACCTCTTTCCTGACATGTTTTCTGTTGATTCGTTTTAATGGATAATGTACTAAGGCTATATTAATCCCAAAGTGAACGTATCTCAAGAATCCCATTGGACAAAAAAATCAGAACCACTACAGTCTAACAGTTTAATAATCTAAGCAAAGGATTACCTTCCACAAAGGAAGGAAACTAATATTTCCTGAGTATCTATTATGTACTGGTCACTGAAGCTTCCTAATAGTTCTGTGAGGTATCTGAAGCCACATTTCACAGATGAGAAGCAGAGGATGGACCAAGGGAGGGAATGGCAGGGCCTAACTGGGAGCTCCACAGTCTTGATGCTGCCCCCTCCACAATGAAATTTCCACATGCATCTTGTTTAGTACAGACTATCTTTAGAAATGTAACCATCAGAAAGACCAAACACACCCAAAATATCTGCACACAGAATCAATATACTAATTCTACATGGTCTCTCTTTTTTTTTTTTTTTAAAGATGATGTTGGGGGTAGGAGTTTATTAATTAATTTATTTTTGCTGTGTTAGGTCTTCATTTCTGTGCGAGGGCTTTCTCTAGTTGTGGCAAGCGGGGGCCACTCTTCATCGTGGTGCGCAGGCCTGTCACTATCGTGGCCTCTCTTGTTGCGGAGCACAGGCTCCAGACGTGCAGGCTCAGTAGTTGTGGCTCACGGGCCCAGTTGCTCCGCGGCATGTGGGATCCTCCCAGACCAGGGCTCGAACCCGTGTCCCCAGCACTGGCAGGCGGATTCTCAACCACTGCGCCACCAGGGAAGCCCGGTCTCTTCTTTCAATCTTGTTAGCTAGATGAAACCGCTAGAAACAGACTAACCGAGGGCAACAACAGCACTAAGTAACCAGACATCAAGGCATCTGTTTTAGGACAAAACCTCTCCTAAAGAGTGCATGTATTACTCTTTCTTAGGGACCCCCAAATTTTAAGAGTTGTTCCAGCCTCTATATCCACCTTTTTTTCTTGCTCTCGTAAACTCCTCAAACCTTGTGTGGTCTCTCCAATCTCGTCTATTATTACCTGTCAGTGGGAGCGGAGAAAGGAGAGAAGGGGGAAGAATTGAGAAAAAATACCAACAAAAGCCCTCTTCTGAAGCTGCCACTATAACCCTACTTACTAAATGTGGCACCCTAGGGCTGCTGATTGGCAGCTGGAAGAAAAGGAAAATAGAAGAGGAAAAAGATGGCAAGGTAAAAAAATAAAGGGGTTGAAAGAAGGAGAAACGAAGGAGAGTTCACTAGGGAGCTCCATCAGCACTGGTCCCTCCTCCCTCCCAGGAGAAAAGGGGAAACAAACAGCTTCCATTGTCCTTCTTCATTAAATCCCATTTCAACCCCTCCCACCCCTTCACCGTTCCCAAGACTCCCTTTCACAGCACGTCTCCCTCTCCTCCCTCTCCTCTCGCCAGTAACCTCACTGTCTATCCACCGACGCCTGAGACCACAGCCCATGTCCACGTCACAGTCCACTCCCTGCTCACCTTGTGTTCACACCAAGATCCACTAGAAGGATACCACACAGCCTGCCACCCTCTCTACAATCCCCTCCCTCCAGGTCTGGGCTAGAGGTGAAGTCCAAAAGACTAGCTGCCTAGGCTATGGGAAGGAAAACTATGGGAAGGTTCTTGGCATTCCAAATAATACTATCTGAAAATAGTACTATTTTATTATTTATTTTCAGATAGTATTGATATAATAGTATTATATCAAATAGTATTACTTTTGGACAGTATTTATCAAAACTCTGTTATAAATGGCGGCCAAATTATAGATATCTCATTAGTACTATGCTTCAGGTACCTTGTAGGTGAGCAAGCCAAGACACTCATGTTTTCATGGGAAGGTGCATGTAGTATACCTGACTCACAGACTACTGGAGCAGGACTGTGAAGTCAGGAATAGCTTGTGTATGGGTAAGGGGCGTTCAGAAAAAGACTTTCTAATATTATTTAACTGAATCATATTAAGTCATATGTAATCCTTTTTCACAAATTAATCCTACTTATTATTATAGGAGAATTGGGAAACAGAAAACAGTTATGGTGACTGTAAAGTTGCTAGCTTACTGAAACAACAAAAAGAACAAAATCAAGTGAGACACAGAAGATGATTAGGCAAATTCGCCATGTACCAACAGTACTGCTAGCCATGCGCATGGCTAGGAAGCAGACAGGAAGACGACGGAAAACTCTTGAGATGGCAGGGTCTGCAGAAGAGGAGTGATAAGCCAGATTTATTACTAGGATGATACATTAAAGAATTAAATTCTGGGTTAAGAATCCGCCTGCCGATGCAGGGGACACGGGTTCGTGCCCCCAGTCCAGGAAGATCCCACATACCGCGGAGCGGCTGGGCCCGTGAGCCATGGCCGCTGAGCCTGCGCGTCCGGAGCCTGTGCTCCGCAACGGGACAGGCCACAACAGTGAGAGGCCCGCGTAACGCAAAACAAAAACAAAAGAATTAAATTCTGAAGTTGTATGGAAAGGAAGCAAGGCTATAGGAACACTGGAAATAAAGAAGACTAAAATGGAAATCATTCACAGCAGGATGGAAGAATCCACATACCGCGGAGCGGCTGGGCCCGTGAGCCATGGCCGCTGAGCCTGCGCGTCCGGAGCCTGTGCTCCGCAACGGGACAGGCCACAACAGTGAGAGGCCCGCGTAACGCAAAACAAAAACAAAAGAATTAAATTCTGAAGTTGTATGGAAAGGAAGCAAGGCTATAGGAACACTGGAAATAAAGAAGACTAAAATGGAAATCATTCACAGCAGGATGGAAGAATCAGAAAGCAAAGCAAATTATTGGGACCCAGAAGAACAGATGACAAAAAGGAAAACAATTTCCTAAATCAAACAATTGAATTTAATCATTCAGAGAACATATAAATTCATAAATATTCTCTCAATGCAAAACAGAAAATATAGAGAAAAAATGGGAAAATCTTCATAACTGATCTCAAACAGGTAAACACACACATACTCCCCTCTACCTGAGAAAGCCATAAAGCACTTGAGAAGACCAGAGATGCTTTCAGCATTCTAGCTAAGCTTCTCCCAGGGAGGGGACCACCTGTCCTTGTGGGGCTGGAGGTGAGGGATCCTTTTGGGGGTAGGGAGCACAGAGCTGAGGATAAGCACAGGCAGTACTATGAAGCAGTTTTCTTCCACCCTGTCCCAACTGAGTCTTTCATCCTCAGGGATGAAAATTAGCCAGTGTAAGGTTGTGCTACTTTAAAAACAAACAAAACAAAGCAAAAACACCACACACAGATTTAACAACAGGGTGTGGGTTAGGAAGAGAGGGAAAAGAAGAGTCTTAACTTTTTACTGAAATATAATATACATTCAAACAAGTTGACAGCCATAAGTATACAGGTGAGTGAGTTTCCACAAAGTGACTGCATCAAGGAGTCAGCACCCAGATTAAGAAACAGACCATTACCAACACCCCAGAGGCTTCCTTTCTGCCCCTTCCCAAGGTAACCACTCCTCTGGACCTCTTGAACTACAGATGAATTTTACCTCTTTTTTTAAATGCTTATTTAAAAGGAATAATATAGAGCAGTGGTTCTCAAACTTTTTGACTCAAAACCCCTTTACACATTTAAAAATTGAGGATCCCAAAGTTCTTCTGTCTATGGGTTATAGCTATTAATATTTACATTATAAAGTAAAACAAAATTTAAAAATAAAGAATCTACAAACACATATTATGTTAGCTATCAGAGAGATGATTTACCACTTTCATATAGTAACCCACTAAGAATTTATTGCCTCTTATCTCCAAATATATCCTTCACTGCCTGCTCTGTGATAGTGTACCTGGCTCCTATAAGCATTTCTCCTTTGCAATTGGCAAGATGCATGCATACATAAGCTTTGACAGTCGAGGGTGTTGGAGGGACACTGCCGGAGGAAGAAACCTCCCTTCTTGGTTCTAGCATGCCTCCATTTGTTTTCTTCTCCTTCCTATAGGGTGGCTGCTACTGGAGTGTGTGGAAGACACCCGAACGCATGAGTTTCAGTAGCACCCCACAAGCAGACTCTCAGTAAGTCTCCCAGGTACCCCAGCAGTTGGCTTCCCAGAGTTGGTTGCCTAAAGCCAGGAGGGGTGGTTGCTGTTTGGCAGTTCTGGCTCTGATTTCCTGCCCAAATGCGCTCTGAAGTGTATTTTATGCTTGTTACCCTGCCTTACCAGTCCCCACTCTGGAGGGCACTGTGCACCAGGTCTGGCCAGGGGTAACTAGCAAAGTTCTCTACCATCTACTGAAACTTCTCCAATTAGGTCTGAATCTCAGCCTTATGGAGGGGTCTCCCTTCCAAAGGTTTTCCTTCCTTGATAATTTTCCTTCCTTTACTACTATCTTTACTCCCTTATAGTTAATTCCATTATAGTTAGTAATTATTTGTATTAAACTTTCTCTGTTCAAATTATTGTGTGATTTCTGACTCCCACCTGGACCCTGATCCACACAACCTCTCAAACTCCACTGCACACTAGTTGATTAAGAGCAGAAAGGGCAAATAATATCTTAGTAATATTATGAAAACTGTTTTGACCTTGCAGACTTCTTGAAAGGACTTCAAGGACCCCAGAAGTCTCAGGACTACACTTTGGGAGCTATAGATACAGAGCATCCTTTTATGTCTGAATTCTTTCATTCAACAGTGTGGTTATGTATCATCCATATTGTTGTATGCAATAGTTTATTTATACTGCCGCACAGTATTCCATTATATGAATATATAATCTTACTTATCTTATTTATTTATATTATAATCTTTTAAATCTTTTTAAATCTTATCTATCTTATTTATCTTATAAACTTATTTTTCCATTCACCACTGATGGACATTAGAGTACTTTCTAGTCTGGGCTATAATGAATAGTGCTGTGATAATATTCATGTGTATGTCTTTTGGTGACTACATGTATACATTTCTGTATTGTTGGGCAATAAAGGATATATAAGCTCAGCTTTAGTAAATACTGTGAAACAGGTTTCCAAAGAGGGTGTAATAATTTTCACTCTCACCATCAGTCTGTTAGAGTTCCAGTTGTTCCACATACTCACCAACACTTGGTATTGTGTCATTTTTTTAATGACCTTTTTTTTGGGTGGTGGTGAAAAGTTCTATGAGTTTTAGCACGTGTATAGATTCAAAAAACTATCACCAAAATCAGAAAACAGAACAGTTCCATCTCCCCAAAGAACTCCTCTGTGCTATCCTTTTATACTCACACCCTCCCCCTACACCTAACACCACCAGCAACCAACATCTGTTCTCCATTACTATAGTTTTGTCTTTTCACAAATGTCATGAATGAGGTGTATAATCTTTCTTTCACCCAGGACAATATCTCTGAGATTCTTTTAAGTTGTTGTACCAGAAGTCTGTTATTTTTTATTGCTGAATAGTACTCCATTCTGATATATGAGTTTGTTTCTTCATTCACCTGTTCTTTCCAGCTTTTTTGGCCATTATGAATAGGGTTGCTATAAATATTCATGTACAAATTTTCGTGTGCTTTTATTTTCATTACTCTAGGAGGTGGGTCAAAAATATCTCGCTGTGATTTATGTCAAAGAGTGTTTTTCCTATGTTTTCCTCTAACTTTATAGTGTCCGGTCTTACATTTAGGTCTTTAATCCATTTTGAGTTTATTTTTGTGTATGGTGTTAGGGAGTGTTCTAATTTCACTCTTTTACATGTAGCTGTCCAGTTTTCCCAGCACCATTTATTGTAGAGGCTTGCCAGCACTATACTGTATTGATTACTGTAGCTTTGTAGTATAGTCTGAAGTCAGAGAGCCTGATTCTTCCAGCTCCGTTTTTCTTTCTCAAGATTGCTTTGGCTATTCGGGGTCTTTTGTGTTGAGATTAGGTTTGACATAAATACACTACCATGTGCAAAATAGCTAGTAGGAACCTGCTGTATAGCACAGGGAGCTCAGCTCAGTGCTATGTGATGGCCTAGCTGGGTGGGGTGTTGGGGTGGGGGGAGGGAGGTCCAAGAGGGAGGGGATGTGTGTAGGCATATGGCTGATTCACTTCGCTATGCAGCAGAAATTAACACAACATTGTAAAGCAGTTATACGCCAATAAAAAAAAACTTTTCGTGTGAACATGTTCTCATTTCTCTAGAGTAAACATTCAGTAATGGGCTAGCTGGGTTACATGGTACGTGTAACAGTGTAAGTGTAACTTTTAAACTGCCAAACTTTTCCAGAGAGACTGTATCATTTTTGCATTCCCACCAGAAATATATGAGAGTTCCAATTGTTCTGCATCTTTGTCAGTACTTGATGCTGTCGGTATTTTTTATTTTAGCCATTTAAATAGGTATAGAGTGGTATCTAATTATGGTTTTAACTGGCATTTCCCCAATGGTTGGTGTCTTTTCATGTGTTCATTTGATATTCATATAGCATCTTGGGTGAAGTGTCAAATCTTTTGACAACTTTTTATTGCATTCAATTTTTTTTAATTGGGTTGAAATTTTTTAATTAAAAAAATTTGTTTTTATTTTTTAACATCTTCATTGGAGTAAGGGTTGAATTTTTGAGAGTCCTTTGTGTATTCTAGACACAAGCCCTTTGTTGGATATCCAGTTTATAAATATTTCCTCCCAGTCTGTTGCTTGTCATTTGATTCTCTTAACAGTGTTTTTAACAGAGTGAAAATTTTAAAATTTGATGAAGTCCAATTTATCATTTTATTCCTTGATGAAATCATGCTTTTGATGTCATGTCTAAATACTCTCTGCCTAATGTAAGGTCCTGAATATTGGCCCTAAAAATTATAATATTTTAGGTTTTAGATTTAGATCTATGATACAATTTAAGTTAATTTTCATATAATACATGAGATTCAGGTTGAGAGTCATGTTTTTGCATATGAATTTCTAACTGTTCCAACACCATTTGTTGAAGAGAAAATCTTTTCTCTATTGAATGGCTTTTTACCTTTGTCAAAAATCAAATAGCCTAATCCCACTCCTGGGCATATATCTGGAGAAAACTCTAATTCAGAAAGATACACGCACCCCAGTGTTCACAGCAGCACTATTTACAATAGCCAAGATATGGAAGCAACCCAAATGTCCACTGACAGCTGAATGGATAAAGAAGATGCAGTATATACATAAATACATACATATATATGTATTTGTGTATGTATGTATATAATGGAATATTATTCAGCCATAAAAAAAGAATGAAATAATGCCATTTGCACCAACATGGGTGGAACTAGAGATTATCATACTAAGTGAAATAAGTCAGAAAGAGAAAGACAAATACCATATGGTATCACTTATACGTGGAATCTAAAATATGATACAAATGAACTTATTTACAAAATAAAAACAGACTCACAGACATAGAAAACAAACTTATGGTTACCAAAGGGGAAAGGGGCTGGGAGAGGGGTATTATTAGGAGTTTGGGATTAGCAGATACAAACTACTATACATAAAACAGATAACAAGGTGCTACTTACAGCACAGGGAACTATATTCAGTGTCTTATAATAAACCATAATGGAAAAGAATATGAATATATAAAAGTGAATCACTTTGCTGTACAACTGAAACTAACACAACATTGTAAATCAACTATACTTCAATTAAAAAAAATAGCCATATTTATATGGGTCTATTTCTGAGTTTTCTGTCCTGTTCCACTAATCTATATATCTAGCTTTCTGCCAACACCACACTGTCTTGATTACTGCAGCTTTATAGAAAGTCTTTAAATTGGGTACTGTATTTCCTCCAACTCTATTCATCCTTTTCAAAATTATTTTATCTATTCTATTTCCCTTGCCTTTTCAAATAAAAATTTAAATCCCTTGCTGGGATTTTGAATGGAATTTCACCAAACATCTATTGGGGAGAACTGACATCTTTTATGTTGAGTCTTCCAACATAGCTAGAAAGCAGAAGCTTTAGTTTCCTCCCTCTGCTGCATACTTCCCAAGACTGTCCTGTGTTCCAGGTCACACTGTCGGAGACAGAAAAAGAAAAGCAATGGGAATTCTACCCATGCTCCGGACACCAGAGTTGTTCTAGTCAGAGACAATTCCCCTCAGATGTTTAGTTGCTTCCCTGGCCACTGCTCATGGCTGTGCTGCCTGGCAATACTGCCTAGGGGCTGAGATTGTGGGGCAGGTAAAAAAAATTTTTTTTAAAGAGATGGGTTAGGGGAGAAATAAGGGTTTTACTCCACTCTCTAACCCTTAAGAGACCCTCTTCTTGTATCCCAGCCCAGAGAGGGCTTCTTCTGGGGCTCTCCTTCTGTACCCACAGCACAGGTGCAAGTTTTGGAGTGGTACAATTTTAAATAGAAGTGGAAAGTAGACATCCTTTCCTGATTTCTGATCTTAGGGGGGAAGATTCCAGTCTTGTACCATGAAGTGTGATAACATTAGAAGCATAACCCGTAAAAGAAACAACTGATATATATGACTTCATTAAAATTAACTTTTTCTGTGCCATTAAGCATATTCTGTGCCTAAAGTTACCATTAAGGAAATGTAAAACACAAGCCACAAACTGAGAAAATATTTGGAAATCATATGTCTGATAAATGATTTGTATCCAGAATACATAAAGAACACTTACAACTCAGTAACAGGAAGACAAATCATCCTATTTAAAATGGGAAACATATTTGAAGAAACATTTCATCAAAGATATAAGAATGGCTGATAAGTACATGAAAAGATACCCAATATCATTAATCATTAGAGAGACACAAATTAAAATCACAATGAGACACCAGTTCATACCTAGTAGAATGGCTATAGTAAAAAAGACAGTCAAAAAGACGTGTTGGTGAGGATGTGGAGAAACTAGAACGCTCATACATTGCTGGTGGGAACGTAAATGGTGCAGCCACTCTGGAAAACAGTTTGGCAATTTCTTAAATAGTTAAAGTTATCATGTGACCCAGCAATCAGGATTTTCCCAAGAAAAAACTATATATCCACACAAACACCTGTAACACAAATGTTCTTAGCAACATTATTCATAATAGCCAGAAAAGGGGAACAATTCAAATGTTCATCAACTGGTGACAGGGAAAATAAATGTGTTTTATCCATACAGCTGAATAACACTGGGCAATAAAAAGGAACAAAGGATACATGCTACAACACAGGAGAATCTCAGAAACATTATCTTCCGTCAAAGAACCCAGACACAAAATATATGATTCCACTTATATGAAATGTCCAGATAAGGCAAATCTATATACACAGAGTACATTAGTGATAACTTAATCCTACGGCTGAGAGTGGGGATGGAGAGTGACTACAAATGCACACCACAGACCTTTCTGGGGTGATGGAAATTTTCTACAAGTGGTGATACTTGCATAACTGCAAATTTACTCAAAATCATTGCATTATTCACTTTAAATGGATGCATTTTCTGGCTCCAGGAAAGATGGAGTAAGTGCACTCCACTCTGTTACTCCCAGTGGGTGGAACCATAACTCCTGGACAGAATACATGGAGCAGCTGTCTGAGGGGACACTGAAATGTAAATGGTAGAAGGTCAACTGGTGAAGGAGACTAGAATTTGAAGTTCCATCTAACCAGTGGTGAGTTTTCCATTTCTCCCCCTCTGACATTAGTCAGGCTGCACTCAAAGGCAGTTCCACAACTGGAAGCATACACTAGAAGCACAAAGAAAGAGTCCCAAGATAAGCTCTCTCCTTCTGGTCTGGGAAACTAGTAAGGGGTGACCAAAGGTCAGAGATAGATTTAATTCCACATCCACATTCCCAGCCTTATTTTTCTTTCTCCCTCCTCTCCTACCCTAGCAAGTTTGAGTTTGAGAAGCACTAGATTGGAGTAATGAGTCTCTGGGAGGTGGGATGTCATCTGCAGAGATCAGAATTAGCTGAGCATCTTTATTTAGGTTTTATTTTGATCAAAGGACATGGTTAAAAAATAAGCTGTCAAAAGCCTGTTTAAAAAGGCTGTACAACAGAAACTAACACAGTATTGTGAAGCAATTATACTCCAATAAAGATCTATTTAAAAAAAGGCTGTTCCCTCACCTCTTTGCCACTTCTCCCTTCTCATAAAGCAGACATAATTCTAAGTACTATATCTGCATTTTTACTTGATTTTACCCTAGTTGTAGATATTATGTATTGACTTCTTACTACAGAATATGAGGATTTATCTCACTCCTATCTCCCCCAACACATACACTTGCTAGTCTCTCAGTCTCCCAAAATTATATTATAAATTTGGATACATCACTACTGAATGTACATTAGAGCTATGTAAAATGCTATTCATAGGGCTTCCCTGGTGGCGCAGTGGTTAAGAATCCACCTGCCAATGCAGGGGACACGGGTTCAAGCCCTGGTACGGGAAGATCCCACATGCCACGGAGCAACTAAGCCCGTACGCCACAACTACTGAGCCCGCGCTCTAGAGCCCGCGAGCCACAACTACTGAGCCTGTGTGCCACAACTACTGAAGCCTGCGCACCTAGAGCCTGTGCTCCGCAACAAGAGAAGCCACTGCAATGAGAAGCCCGCACACCGCAACGAAGAGTAGCCCCTGCTCACTGCAACTAGAGAAAGTGCGCGCAGCAACAAAGACCCAATGCAGCCAAAGATAAATAATTTTTTTAAAATGCTATTCATAGCTGAGTCATATATTATGAATAATTTTCCTCTTTCTGCACAACATTCCCCTCCACTTCACCATCGATTATCCCCCCACTCTTCCTTAGTTTTCTATGTATTTGTCACTAATTCAAAGCCACACTCTCTACAAACTGTCTAAAAGTCTTTTAAGGTGTTCAGAAGCACCAACTATCAATATAATATCAGTGGAATCTTCTTAAATCAATCTCTCCTGAGGTTTTCTGGGCTGCCTCCCTCCATGCTTGCACCACTGTCATCTGGGGCTCTCCCTTCGCCGCCTGCCCCCCAGCCCCACCCGGGATTCTGTTCTCTCTCTGCACACTGGATTTCCTCTCTTCTACACAGCATGTCTTTCTCTTAGTTTACTCCTTTGTTTTGGCAGAGAGCACAGACTGAGAAAGGATGAGGGGAGATGGCAGGTGTTTCAGACTACACCATCACTTCCATAGTGGGCTAATGCTATTAATGGGAGTGAGTTATATATTAGAGTAGATTGAAAATCCCATTTTTATAATTTTTAAACAATGAGCGAAAACACGAGTGGTTTCATTTATGTCCCTATATACAATACTAATTAAAAGATGTCCTGCATAATGAGTACTCATTTTATAAGCGAGTAAAAGGATTACTGAAAAAACTCTAATGCATGAAATTCACTATGTGGTCTGAGAGTTAGCTTGAGTGCCTGCCTGAGTGACTCAGCAGTGTTTTCAGGAAATAAAGACATTAATAAATTTGCTTAGGATAGTGTTCAACTCAGCAAGACTAGGCTTACCAGAGACTCAATCCACACAAATACCTAAAAATTCAGGAATACAGAACAACAGAATTCCCTTGATAATTATTATTTCTATGATTTTTCAACATTAAAGTCCCACTGTACTTACCCTAACCCTTTTAGGGAGTGAAATGGCATTAACAGTTTTATATGCATTATCCCACTTTATCCTTACAACAACCCTAAGACAGAAGTATTATTCTCCCAATTTTAAAGATGGGAAAACTCAGGCTTATAGAAATGAAGTAGCTTGATTCCAAATCAAGGGGAATATGCACAAATAACCTAATCCTCATCTCCACGTCCCTTTGAGTATGATTTTCAGAGTATTCTTTTTCACCCACCAAATTTATCTGACACTACCATTTATCAACGACAAGTTAAAACACTGTCTGGCAGTGTTTGGCAATGTTACATAATTTCTCCTCCATGTACTCTCATTCGGGCAAGATCAATGAAGATCTAACCATAAAAGTGATGGCCAAGCACAGTGACTAAGATTACATGTTTTATCATTGACACATTTCACTTGAGTCACTTCTTGATCATACTTTTCCATAAATTATTTAATCTCCCCAAGCTGAGTTTACCAATCTGTAAACTGGGCATACTACTACCATTTTGCTCAACTGTTTAAATAGGATAATGTGTATAGTCCTGGGTACATAATAGACACTCAATAAGTGGTATTATTACTTTTTAAGCATCTGAGACGAATTATATAGGATGGAATTGCCAAATTAGGTGCTTTGAATTTGTATTAATCTCCTTCCCTAAGATTACATGTTACAAAGAGAACTCTTTGACTGTTAATTCTATTTAACTCTTCTTGATACTGGAACAATGTTATTCTTTCCTCCAGTTGCCTTCAGAAATGTGCCCCTGGAGACCCTACAAGGCAGTAAAGGTTCTTGCACAGGGTGATCTGGACACTCCAGCTATACTACCAGTTAACCCTACAGCTTAGCAACAACCAAGGCTTTTCTGGATTCAGATAAGGGGGTGAAAAAGCTGCTCTCTAGGGGCTGTCCCACACTACTCCTCCTTCCACCTCTGGGAATTGGTCTGAAAACCACCTGCTGGCCAGTTTTGTCTATCTCAATGTAGGGATATTTAAATATTAGGCTGATAGTTCTCATTTCACATTTCATTGTGAATACACTTCAGAAGCCAGACAGTGATGAGTGAAAAAGAGTGAGGATGGAAAAGCATGCTTGGAGTAAGGTTTTCCTGAGAACTGCACTGGGACCAGGAGCTCATTCTCCCTGAACAGAGGTCTCTTCTCTACATCCTAGGCCAGTGAGTATTCAAAGCACTACAGAGCTTCCCAGCAGCTCTTGTTACTGTCCAGATTGTACAGATAAGGATCCCGAGGTACGGAAAGGTGAAGTAACTTGTCCAAAGCCACACAGCCAATAATGGCAGATCCAGACTTTGCCAGCATCAAGACATTAATGAGAAATTCATCTAGATACAATTCAAAAAAGGAGAAAAAATAAGAGTATAGATTAAGAAGCTCTAGTATATGCACACGAGCAGTTCCAGAAGAACAGACCAGAGGGAATGGTGACACAGCAAAATTTGAGATTACAGCTAGAAATGTTCTAGAAGTGAAGAACATGAATGCTCAGATCAAAAGTACACTATGTACACTGAGCATGTAGATGAATTCACACCTTGACAGACATTACAATGTGCCCAGATCTCAACACTAAAGGAATAAAAATAAAATGTGAAGTTTCCAAACCAAGAGAGAGAAAAACATGAATACTAAAAATTTTATCAATTGAAACTGCATCAATTAGCAATGCAGGAAAGGAAGAAAAAAAATGATGGTAAACAGAAAACAAGATTTACTAGAGGGAACTTTATAAAGCTGTCATTTTCATAGGTCAAAAATGAATATCAGGGCTTCCCTGGTGGTGCAGTGCCGATGCAAGGGACATGGGTTCATGCCCCAGAGTCCAGGAGGATCCTACATGCTGCAGAGCAGCTAGGGCCGTGAGCCATGGCCACTGGGCCTGCGTGTCCAGAGCCTGTGCTCCACAACGGGAGAGGCCACAACAGTGAGAGGCCCGCGTACAGCAAAAAAAAAAAAAAAAAAAAAAAAAAAAAGTAAAATGAATATCAATTTCATATGGTTCAACCTAAAAGAAATAAGTCTAAATATATCAATAGTCACAATAAATATACATGCATCAAACTCAACTATTAGAAACAAAGATTATACGATTTAAAAAATATAAAATTCAGCCATTTAGTAGAGATACACCTAAAACAAAAATCATACAGATGGCTGAAAGTAAAAAAACAGAAAAAGACATACCAGGAAAATGTTAGACTAAAAGTGATGTAACAATATCAAAATCAGGAGGAAGAAAGTCAGTAAAGATACGTGAACACTGAGTTTAAAAAACACATGCGCACACGCGCACACACACACACAGACTAAATTATCTTAAATGCATCCAACGATGCAGCCTTGAAAAATAAACTAACAGAATGAGTTAGGAAAATTGTCAAATCCACGATCATAGTGGGAGTTCTTTTTTTATACAACTTAATCAGAATCTAATAGAGTATGCACACTAAAACAGAAAAAAACAAAAGTAACAGGCAACCAGACCATGTTATTTTCAATGGCAGAACAAACATTTAAAAAACCCTGCACACTTTCTAGATCACAAAGGTTTCAACACATTTCAAAAAGACCATCTTTACTGATCATTAATCTAGGAATCAATAACAAAAATGAGAAAATCGAAAGGCAAAAAGAAATGTACATAGAAATTTTAAAATGTACTTCTAAGTCATCCTGGGTTGAATAGAAATCAAATGGAAATTACAAACTACTTGTAAATAATTAGGATGAAAGTACTACACATAAAATTAGCAGGGTGCACTGACATGATTCACAGATGTAAATTTAAAGTCTTTAATGAATTTATTAGAAAACAAAAATATTTTAAATTAACAGGTTAAGCATTTAACTAAGGAAGTGAGAAAACAGATTAAACACAAAATAGAAGAAAAGATAATTACATAGAAAACAAGTTTTTAAAAACTGGATAAACAAAAGGAAAAGCTACTCCTCTTTTAAAACTTAAAAACTGCAAACCACTAGCAAGACTGCCTAAGGAAAAAAGAGAAAAGAAACAAACAATATTAGAAATGAGAATAGACACATAATTATAGATCTAGTGAAAATGTTTTAAGAGCATTAGGTACTGAAGATAATGCTATGAACAAATAACAAAACACCCAAGCCTTCCAGGTCATCATGAATTACCCAAATTCTAATTGCGATTTGGCTAACTAAAGCTCATAATCTCTAAACCTTTCCACTGTGCTCTCTGGAATTCATGGTTACTGTCATTAGCAAAGTTCCCGAATATTCACAATCTCTTCTCTGAATATTCCCTTCATATTCTACACTAATTAAAATATCACCAAGAATACTGCCTCCTGAGTGGTCTTTCAAGAGACGGCTAGATTTTCTTCAACATCCCTTGAACCACTGAGTCTGGAAGTGGGGGCAAGTATCTCCCTTGTTCCTCATCGCTATTTCAAGATTTATGTTTCTCCCTCTTCCCTAAGAAGCCTCAGGTCCTTTAAAGAAGGTGCTATCAGAAGTTGCCAACCCATCCTTGGTACAGTCATCTGTCACCTTCCCTACCAATTCCATCACTAGTCTTGTCATCACATTAACAGTCATTTTAGTTTCCATGCAGTCGATTTATCAATACTTGGCCTCTCAGATCTTTGCTCTGCTCTGCTCTCCTCCACCATATCTCATCCACTTTCTTTCATGCTGTACCCTTAGACCACATCATTACTCATAATCTCCATTTTAAACATCCCAATCTCTGGTCACCATTGCTCCTTCCACCTCCCATCCCCACTCCCTCCCCCTGACATCCAGGCTTGTTCCAACTCAGTTACTCCAATAATCTCAGATCCTTAGCTTTCTTCATTGGGATCTCAAATCCAGACCCTTCCATCCTTTTACTTTCTGTGACCCTCTTCATGTTTTCCAGGACTCTTTATTATAATCACTGTCTTGTATCTCCCTATTCTATCTCACTCACTTGGCAATATCCCAATAGCTAAATCCAACTTTCCGCTGATTCTGCATCTGCACTAGGGCTGCTGAATATGGCTAAAGAAAACATATGAGCATGCTGAATGGTCTCATTTTCAATTTACAAACACAAACCTCAAGGAGGCTCTCAGCACTATCCAGTATTCTCACTACATTTCCTAGTTAACCCCTGCAAACTGTTCCATACCTCCTGAGATTCCCAATACCTTTCCTACCCTCCTCACTCACAGGTGTTAACCTTGTTTCTAATTTCACTGAAAAAAGCCATCAGATGAGGATTTCCATACTCCCATCAACACACTAACCATCCTGTAGACATCTGTGATCATAAACACTGTGCCTTTTCCCCATTATACAATGTCTGCGTTATCCGTGTTCCTGTCTGAAGCCAACTACATTCCTTCTCACCTACTCAAGTTGAATGCTCTTGCTATAATACTCCCCTCTCAAACTTTCCCTCAATGGGATCATTTCTATCAACATACAATATGGCATATACCATATTGTACTATATGCCATATTACAGAAGAAAAAGACAATGTCTCCCTTGATTGCACAATCTCCCCAGCTAACTGCCCCACTTCTCTTTTTCCAACAATTACACCTCAAAAGCACTGCTATACTTGCTGTCTCCACTGCTTCCCTCCCACTTTGTTTCTCCCACTCTTTTTTCAAGTTGATTTTATGGGAAGCATAACAGAGTGCAAGAAACAAATTTAGAGCGAATGAGATATCATAAGCAAATGCTCATGTAATCATGACTCAGGTGAAGAAATAGAACACGGCCAGCACCTCATTAAGTCCCTCTTGCTCCCAATATCTTTTCTTTCCTGTCAAAAGCACTATTTAGTTTCTCAGTATATACCTTTTGGATTCAGCAGATGCCTCTAGATAAAAAGTAGCCTCCAAATTCTACGCTCATTTCTCTGGGTTTCCATCTTCTCCCAGATGTTGGCTCTGTAATTTTTCACTACCTTCTAAGCTGTGCTTTCTAACCTCTGGATGTTTTCAAGAGGATGATTTTTCTAACTCTCTAGATGTTCTCATCTGGAGAGTTGGTCCAGATCACCAAGGCCACCACCACAGAAATGGAAAGTCTCCCCATTCTTTTAAACCACGGTTTCATTGCCTATCACTCCACAGAAACAATACTGTCCAACAGCCTCTCCACACACTGAAACCGTCGGTCAGTTTAGAGATCTCAACTTAACCTCTCAGCAGCGTTTAACACAGCTGGCCACTTCCCCCTTGAAACATTACCTCACCTCTCCTCAGCCTCTTGCTAGATCTCCCTCCTGTTCTCAATCTTCGAAGGCTGGAACATTAGCTCCCCAACCCCTTTTTCACCTCATCCACTCCAGTGGCTGTCAACCAGTCCTGTGCCTTTAAATTCTCTTATCCCTTAATGACTCCAGCTTCAACCCCTCCCCTGAACTCCAGGATTTTATAAATATGTGCTAACAATTCTTGATTTCTATTCCCATATTTCTACTCTCCTTTCCATCTTGGCAAGTATCACTTTAATTCAGATAGCTAATCAAGCCTAAATTCTTAACTTTTCCTTTTTTCTTTTACTCCACATCCAACCTGTCAGCATTCTGATAGCTTCCATCTTAAACATACAATCAGAATTTGAAAACTTCTTCACCTGTGCCAGCCTCGTCCATGCCACTATTATAAACCTCACTCATGCCACTACTATCCTCTGCGTGAATATGCAGAGCAATGTAATCTCTCATCCACTGCAGCTGGAAAATGTAAACTGGTGAAACCACAGTGGGAGCAATTTTTAAAAACATCAAATGAAATTAAAAAGTGCATTCCTCTCAACACAATTATTTCACATCTCTGTGCAACTGACCATAACACATGGTAACAAATACATTTTACATCACCCTAAAACATACATTCTGAAACAATGATTAATGAAAAAAAACTTTTATTACATGAGATACACTCTGATATCTTCTATGTCACTAATTAAAATGCTAACAGGTATTCACATTGTGTATGAAATACCATAAAAAAAAAACTTGAGGCCTAAGGTCTTCTAAATTGATCTCATGATCCATTAATGACTAAGGGGTCATGACCTACAATTTGGAAAGCACTGTTCCACAGAAAACTGTTACATCTGTACAAGAGAATACATGCTTGTTTAAACAGGATATTTATAGACATTCTGTAACTGTAAAGTATATACATCTAAGCAAAAGCAAAATAGATAAATTATGGTGTATATTCCCACAATGGACTGCTACAAAGCAGTTAAAATGAATGACCTAGAACTACATGTGATGACATGGCCAAATTTCAAAATCAATGCTTGAACAATTTTAAAGTTGCAGAAGAATATGTGCATATGCTATGCTAGAATCTGTTGTTAAAAATATGAAACTATATATTATTTAGGTAGATAGATAATAGATAGATAAACATGCACAGTAATGATAAATGCAAAAAATCGGACCTATGGTTAGAGAGGAATGGAATACAACTGGGGAGGGGTACACAAATGGTTTCAACAGTAGCTGTAAAGTTTTATTTTCAAAACAAAATATGAAGATAATATGGCAACTTGTTAAAATTCAATAAAGTTAGTGGTTGATACAAAGCTTTGTTATCTCCTATAGCTTTCTGAATGTTTAGACTATTTCATTCAAAAAAAATTAATAGCTAAAATAAGGAAAGAGAAAGCTACGTTTTCCAAAGAATAAAATTTCTGAGAGATCACTAGTGAAAGATGGAAAATGCAAAAGAGGGCTTCCCTGGTGGCGCAGTGGTTAAGAATCCGCCTGCCAATGCAGGGGACACGGGTTCGATCCCCAGTCTGGGAAGATCCCACATGCCGCAGAGCAACTAAGCCCACGCGCCACAACTACTGAGCCCGCACGCTTAGAGCCCATGCTCCGCAACAAGAGAAGCCACCGCAATGAAAAGGCTGCGCACCGTGATGAAGAGTAGGCCCCACCAGCCACAACTAAAGAAAGCCCGCGCACAGCAACCGAAGCAGCCAAAAGAAAACAAAAAAGAAAAAATACTTCAAGATAAATATTTTAAGGCATATTTTTAAACTACTAATTACCACGTGTGTCTTTGAGGCAACAGATAAAACAAAAAATCAGGGAACTCACTAAACTTGTATAACAAAAATTTACATTTCATGAAGCAGGGAGAAATCATACTATAAGAGGATAAATACAGATACAAAGAGTAAAATTTATGTTACAATATTGTTTTCAAAATTGTATTTAACGGAAACAAATACATATTAGCCTTAGAACTACCACTTACTATTTATAGAATTATAACAACGTTACTGAAAACACCTAAAAGATTATAAAACCATAAGTCTTGGGCTTCCCTGGTGGCGCAGTGGTTGAGAGTCCGCCTGCCGATGCAGGGGACACGGGTTCGTGCCCCGGTCCGGGAGGATCCCACATGCCGCGGAGCGGCTGGGCCCGTGAACCATGGCCGCTGGGCCTGCGCGTCCGGAGCCTGTGCTCCGCAACGGGAGAGGCCACAACAGTGAGAGGCCCGCGTACGGCAAAAAAAAAAACCATAAGTCTTAAAAATTATAAGCAGAGCAACTCCCAGAAGTTTATCCAAATCATCTAGAGAAGCTTATCTAACATGAGAAAATAAACAGAATTCTACTAAATACATGATTTTAATCTGTTTCCAGAATTTCATCTAACATTAAAAGTAATAGTTAAGAAAATGAGAAAAAAAATAACCTTTAGCAATTAGGCAGAGAAAGAAGGGAATTAAAAGTCAGAAGTCCTGGATTCAAACCTGATTCAATTGTCCTGGGCTACAGCAATCTCTCTGAGGCACTTAACAGCAGCCTGCCTCATGGGACTGATAATTTTTTAAACCAAAGTTAAAATTACTTTAAAAACTAGAAAGATTAAAATGCTACATACTAAACATCTCACAAATATTTCTGTGAATAAAAAAGTTAAGTTGCAGGGTTTTGTGTCTGTATCTTTAAGTCAGAAAACAACAGCAACGACTTAGTAATTAAAAATTTAACAAATAAAAAATTCAAGAGAATAGCTGAAAGGTAGCCTAGCATTTCTCCCTGGAAGTATAAAAGCGACTAAGAGAATCAATGCAAGCAGTCCAAAGTCTGGCTAATAGGAGTTTCAATGATAGAAAACAGACTGATGGGACATATAATAGGCCTGTCTAATAGGTCACAACTTACTTGACTTCAAGGATATTGGTACAAAATGCCTTTAACCTACCAATCTAAAGGGAAGAGAGGAAACAGAAGAACACAATCAATGGCACCAGCAATCAGCAAAATGCAGACTCAGGAAAGATACAAGACGCTCTACGTCGTATTCAAATAATAAACTGTAAGGGAAAAAAGAAGATGGAACCTACAGACTAAGAGACGCTTGAGATAGATATCTACCAGTTGCAATGTGTGTACCTTGTTTGCATGCCGATACAAACACTCTTAAAAAAGGAAAATATATGACATAACTAGGGAAATTTACCTGGATATTTCATGTTATCAAGGAATCACTGTTAAGACTTTTTTTAGGTATGAAAAACGGTATCATGATTTTTCCCTTTCCTTTTTTTTTTGTTCTATAAGTCCTATCTTTCAGAGACAAATATTGTAATATTTGCAAATGGTAGGTCTTTGCCTGAGGTTGGGGAATCTGCTCCTAATCTCACTCACCTGGTTGATCCCCAAAATCCACAAACCATGTGGGCTTCTCCACAGGGCCATTTCTGTCATGTCAGCTGGCTTACCTCAGAGTCAATGGTCCAAGTGAGAATAAAAGACCAAATTGGAAACCACAGTATATTTTATAACCCAATCCTGAAAATGACACTCTATCACTTGTACTGCTGGTCATACAGACCAACCCTAGCACAACACAGGAAGAGACCACACAGAAGTGTAAATACCAGGAGAAGGAGATTGTTGCAGGACATCTTAGAGGGTATAAAAGAGAACTTTTAGGAACTGTTGAAGCAAGGTGATGGATACATTAGGGTTCAGACTATTATCTCTATTTTTGTATATATTTGAAAATTTCCATAATAAAAAGTTTTTCAAAACTTTTTTTTTAAAAAAAGGATAAAAGCACAGAAATGGAACAAGAGGGCAAATAATGGCTATTCAGTGGTAGTAGTGACTTTGTGCCACCCCATGAAGCAGCCCTGTCCCACAGAGACCCAATGGTTGGCCAGAAGGACTGCGTATTAGCAGCTGGACTAGCAATCCTGCACAAAGCAGGATTTTTTCAAGTCTGAGAAGTCCTCATCAAGCCCAAAATTTGGTGCACAAGCATACGTATCACACCATTTAAACACTGATCTTTATATCATGAAGTTGTTCACTGTGCAAAAACTAGTGTTTATATTTAATATACTTATAAGCTACTCATTAATAAAAGTATCTTCAAGAACCATGTAAAAGATTTTAAAAAATAAACACTTAATAAAACGTGTTGAGAGTGGTGATGTATTCAGGGGAATTATTAAAAGCGCAAAAACAACTCTACTATAAACAATAATAGTTAAGGTTCTTTTTAATGCAGACATCACTGAATTTAACTGAGACTTCCCTGAGGAGTCTAGCTTTCTTCGATAATTTTTAAATTACTCAGGAAAGTACACAGTTTGTGAAAACCTAAGTTTACAATGAAGCTTCTCTTGACTGATGTCCACTTAACCAATTTGCTGGATGAATACTCTATATCCCCTCAGTTTAATTTTTACATGCACAATATTCAATGGTTACCTTATTATGACTTATTCAAAGCTGTGCCATATAATAAACTATGATTACCTTTGCCTTCTCTGAACAACTTTAAAAAATTTTCCCTGGATTTAATGATTGTTTAATTTTTTTCTTGTGATGGTTTTCTATGTACTTATTACTAATTCAATCCCCAATTCTCCATCAATTGTCTACATCTCTCCAAGACATTCAGCCTTATCAGGTATGACTTCAACAACATCTCCTTGAAGTCTCTCCTGGTGAGCATTTTCTGAGCTGCTCCCACCTGGGCTGGCTGCTTCTCTGCCTGCACAACTCTCACCCGTGGCTGTCCTTACACCATCTTCCAGAGATTCCCACTATCTCTCGCACATCAGATCTCCCGTCTTCTACATCCTGTGTTAACCTTTTCCTTGATTTAAGTCCTCTTTTGGTGGAGCACAAGCCAGTAACTTCCCAAGAAAAGATATGTGGCGGCAGTTCAATGTTTTGAGACCTTGCATTCCCAAAATGTCCTTATTTAACCTGTGCACTTTATTGTTAATTTGGATGCATACAGAATTCTAGGTTGGAAGTTATTTTCCTTTAGAAGTTTGCTCCTTTGTTTCCAGAGTTGCTGCTGAGAAGTCTGAAGATATTCTGATAAATAATCCTTTGATTGTGATCTGCTTTCTTCTCAAGAGAAACTTATAAGAGGTCGTTTTCAGGGAATGATTGCCAGTGTTCTCAAAGTCACAATGCCTTGGGGGTGCAGTCTGTTTTCATCTATTGTCCTGAAAACTTAATGGTCTTTCAATCCAAAACCTGTACAATCCAGTTCTGGAAAAAACTGGTGGATAAATTTTCCCCTTCCCACCTGCCTATCCCTCTCCTCACTTTTTTTGTTGTTCTCTTTGAGACTCCTATTAATCAAATATTGGTCCTCATTGATAGTCAATTCAATTTCTATGCTTTTACTATTGTCCATCTCTTTGATCTATTTTTATGGAAGATTTCCTCCCAACCTGCTATTGAGTTTTGTTTTAATTCCCAAAAGCTCTTGGTTCTCTCAGTCTATTTTTTGAATGGTATCCTATTCTTGTTTTATGGTTGTAATATGTTTTCTTATTTCATTGGGATTACTAATTATTTCTTTTTAAGTTTTCTTCCTCCTGAATAGTCAGTCTTTGCTTCCTCCAAGTTGCTTAAAGTTTTGAATTATACTTTACATGTTTGAGGGTTTCCTGTGATGTCTAGTATTCCTTGGTCATCTATTACTAAAAATGGAAGGCCAAAAAACTGAATATAAGCTCTGAATATTTAAGTGAGGCTTAGTGACTATGAGTATCCTCCACTGGAGTGATCAGGCTATGCTATTAAGTTGGAGAATCTCTGATGTCAGTGTTTGCAGTTGTTTTGCTTTTCTCTAGGGCTAGTCCAATTCTGCTGAAAAAGATCCTCCAATCTCCTGCCTGGAGGGATAAAGCCTGGCTGCTGGCATTAATGGGAGCCACAGAAAACAAGGTGGCTAGGGTGTCTCAACAGCTAGAATGTATATGTTCATTTGATCTACCTTTCTCTGTACAGTTCCCTTGCTTTTAACTGGGCCTGTTGTCCTCTAGTCCAGATACCTTGTATTACCTTCTTCATATGGCACAACTGGGCCTTATATTGCTGGTAGGAGTGTAAGTTGGTACAACCATCTTGGAAAAATGTTTGGCAGCATGTGCTAAAGCTACTTAAGTGTATACCCTATTTCTTTCCCCAATACATACACCAAATAGAAATGAGAGCTTAAGTCTTCCTAAAATGTGCACAGAAATGTCACCATAGCCTTTATTCACAATAGTCAATAAGTGGAAACAACACAAATATCTATCAACATGTAAATAAACTATGGTATATTCACATAACAAACCACAACACTGCAATGGACAAGAATAAGTTTCTGATATATGCAACAACATGGATCTCAGAGACACCAAAGAATATAAACAGTATGGGTCCATTTATAAACAGTTCAAATAAAGACAAAGCTAATCTATGTTTTGAGATCAAAACAGTGGCTGCCCCTGGGGGTGGGAGTATTGACTGGAAAGGAACATAAGAGAACTTTCAGGGGTGATGGAAATGTTCTATAACTTGATTTGGATGATGGTTAGACAGGTACATACATATGTAAAAATTCAGTAATCTGTATGCTTATGACTGTATACTTCACCATTTTAAGTTACACACAACTTAAAAGAATCTTGTAAAAAATTAATTATATACACCAATGGGGGAAAGCAGGGTGGGGGGTGGTGGTGGGATGAATTGGGAGATTGGGACTGACATGTATACACTAATATGTATAAAACAGATAACTAATAAGAACCTGCTGTATAAACAAAAATAAAATAAAATTCAAATCAAAAAATTAATTATATAAATGATTTGTTAATAATGAAGTTTAAAATCCCTACTAATCTATCAAGATAAACAATTATCTTCCAAAGCCTAAAATATATAGTCCCAATGATCACTAGAACTTGAGGTATCATTTTATCAGCATTTAATTATTTAAGTGGGGGGGTAAGTAGTAACTTAGTGATGTAACAATCACTTTAAGAACAGTCAACACTAAAGTGCAATTTATTGGGAATTCATAACATACTTTTCATTCATATTAAATACTATTAGGACCACACTAGGTACTTACCCTTCTAACCTAACATCTGGTAAAGATCTGTTGAGTGCAATCATCTCACTTGCCATTAAATTGAACTGATTGATTTTAAACATCTCTTTCATCTTTTCTTGATCCTCTTTAGGAATGACGACTGGCTTCCCCATTTCTCCAGGACCTTCATGAGGCTTTTGTACTGGCTCTAGAACTAAGAATAAGGAGGAAACTTAACTAACATTAATTGTATAACAAGTGATTCATGTTTCTGTTGAATAACATTTGAGTTTAAACTATGCCCTCAACAACCAGAGCCATTTCTGAGCCCATCCTCTCCCAGTCCGAGACACCGCCTAGGGGCTGCCTTGTCCTCCGCTTCCACGCCTCGTCCTGACTCAAGACCTCCTCACTTTGCACCACTCACCTGAATCACTTCATGGCCTTGGAACTCCCATCTCTGATATCGTTACCACATTAATCTCCCTTGAAGATCATTGGAGATTTAATCTCCAATGAAGCATAGCCTTCATTGTGTTATTCTCATGGTCTCCTAGAGGCCAATCTCTTTAATAGGAAATTTAATCTAACTTCCCCAACCCACCACTTGCTGGGGTCTCCACCTCCCACCCCCCCGGATCCTCATCCTCCAGTCAAAACAGCACCCACTACTTTCCTCCATGTGCCTCATGTCTTCTTGAGTTGGTGCCTTTGCTCACACTGGCCCCTCCCTTGGCACCTCCTTCCTACCTCTACCTCTGCAATACCAAACTCACACTTGTCCTTCAAGGCCCAGATAAAACAGCTTCTTTCCTGCAGCTTTTCTGCATCTCTCTAGAGTGATCATTTACTACTCTTGACTACTACATCATTTTGTCCAGGGCTCTATGTCTCTAATCAATAGTTCTCTCTTATTATTATCGCTAAACCTGCCTATGACACCCTCCCCTAGCTAGATTATGATCTCTTTTTTAGCTGGAGTTTTTTGTTCATTCATGTACCTTCTGTGGAATTTAGCAGTGTTTTATAGACATTTTATAACTATATGCTAAATTAATATGTGAGTAAAAGTGTTATTCAAAATAAGTCAAAATGAAATCCTAGAATTGACAATAGTAGACATTATAATAAGCATATGCAAGGTGGAGCATCAAGAAATATAATTCTTGGGAATTTCTTTTATTTTGAATTTCTTTTATGCTTTGAGCTTTTTATTTGTTGAAACAGTCATTTGTAAACTTTTTTATTTTATTGCACTTAAGTGAGAAAATACAGCCTTCCAACAATAAATATTTAATGAGCACCTACATCATAGCAGCCACTATGCCAGGCACTGAGGATCAGTGCAGACAAGACATGACATGTTCTCTACCCTCATGTGGCTTAAACTTCCTACCTTTTGAAAGGTATTAACGTTTCCTTTGTGGGCTAGAAAAATGCTTCATTTTTTAAAATGCTAAGTGGAATGTGTTAAAATTATGTATTCCACATATGTAGATTACATATTTGAAATATATCTAGTAAATAACCTTATTAATAAAAAAAGAAATATAATTCTAATCAGAAGTAATATTATCTCGTAATATACAGTTGTCCCTCCGTATCCATGGGGCACTGGTTCCAAGACAACCCCCTCACCCCGCCCTGTGGATATCAAAATCCACAGACGCACAAGTCCCTTATATAAAAAGGTGTGGTACGGTCAGGCCTCTGTATAACCCATGGATATGGAGGACCGGCTATATTAGTAAAAAGAATAATATTCCTGATCAGCAATTCCCAAATCTTGTTCCTTGCTATATGCTTTTGAGATGTTGAAAAGTGTTCCAAGAAAAATATGTTCTAGAATATATTAAATTTGAAAAAAAATTGTTAAATTTCCCATCTAAGAGGGATGGGTAGAAAATGAGGTGAGGATAAGAATGGGATGAAAATATCTGTTTTGTACATTACTTGTTTATTTTTAAAGCTGAAAGTTTTATTCTCCTACAGTTTGTTTTTTAGGCATCCCCGAAAGTCTCTGGACAAAAATGAAGACATCAAGGCAGTAGACAAACCAGCTCATTTCAGCCAAGCTTCATCTGCCCAAGAACAGCTCTAGCTGGTAAAGCTGACCTACAGGATGACTGTTCAGATGGGGTACAAAGCAACCTACCAATACCAGAGCTGCAGAATATTATTCACTGTGTCTTCAAAAACTCTGTCTAGAATATAAAATCTATTCTAGAGGACTATCAAGGAAAAAAATGGTGGATAATAACTTTCCCCATTCTCAGAATGAACTGTGATTCCAGGAAGAAAGTTAAAATATTAGGAAATAAATTACAGGAAACTCTTATAATACAATTTTTAAAAACAAATCCCGCCTAATTTTTGTCAAGTAAGCTCTTTAAATATAAGAATTAAAAAATTCTCAGTGACAAAAATTTTCAATGCCAAGTGTAATAAAAACTGTAAGTACAGAAGTATAATGCCCATCTAAGCTTTTAAAACTTTAAAAATCATGAATTATAAAACTCTCAGAGTTGGGCTTCCCTGGTGGCGCAGTGGTTGCGCGTCCGCCTGCCGATGCAGGGGAACCGGGTTCGCGCCCCGGTCTGGGAGGATCCCACATGCCGCGGAGCGGCTGGGCCCGTGAGCCATGGCCGCTGAGCCTGCGCGTCCGGGGCCTGTGCTCCGCAACGGGAGAGGCCGCAGCAGAGGGAGGCCCGCATACCAAAAAAAAAAAAAAAAAAAAAAAAAAAAAAAAACTCTCAGAGTCAATTCTTACTTACCTCTCTCTGAAAATAAAGAGTAATTAACAGATTTGGGGGTTGGGACATTCAGGCGTCAGTATAAAGCAGCGGACTTCTAGAGGTAACAGTTATTTTATCTGCATGGCACAGATAACCTGAAGAGTAGGTAGGAGACATCTAGTGGCCCTGATTACAAATATCCTTCAGTTACCTGTGCCCTATTTTAGCATAAGATGATGCTTTAAAGAAAAGTTAAAATGGAAACATTTTCACACTACTCAGTTTTTTAATTGAGTATTAAGTTATACAGAACACCATCTATAACATTTTTGCTGGGGGCAAGGTGGGGTAGATCCTGAATCTGATCAAGCCTCTGGACTTACTTACCAATTCACAGGAAATATAGGGGACAGAGGAAATGATAAAAAAAACATTAAAGGGATGCAAATCCTGACGGTGGGAAACTGGAGAAAACAAAGAAAGCAATTTCTTCTTCTTCAACAACAACCAAAAACAGGGGGTGGGGAGGACAAAAAGAAAGAGGTATCCATGTCTCTATGCCACAAGACTAGCTTTGAGTTGATAACTGTTGAAGCCAGATGATGGGTATATGGGAGATCAATTTTCTATTTTTCTCTACTTTTGTTTATGTTTGAAAATTTTCCATGAGGATTGGGGGAGCATGAAGGAGCACTCAAGAAATTATTACTGTAGAACCAGTAAGTATAAACTTGACTGCTTACAGCCTAAGAGACTGTATGACCAGAAAGTTAAAATCCTGCCCCATCACAGTGAAGTAAAACTCCAGCCTTGAGGTCTTCAAGAATTGGGCAAAACTTTACAACATATAAAATCCTCCTGGCTGCAATACTTTACAAATTTGGTCACCTGGTACTTACTAATAATCTAAATATCTGGTATAATACCCACATTATATACTTTAACCTACTGATACACATGAGATCTCAGAGCAGCTTTTAAAATGACCATTAATCAAAAGTTATATGACTATACTGCATGACTTACAGAATCCACCACAATACTCTAATTTAGAAATGATAATATCCTGAAGAATTACACCAACCAGTAAACTAATTTTCTTTGGCAAAGATGCCAGGATAAAATGCAACTAGCTAGTGAATATTTTTACTACTAATGCACTTGCAGTACTAAGAAGCAACTAACCAAGAAGACAGTAAGCATTTACTTTCCTTGTATTCTACTTACCAGTCTTTCATGTAAATTAAAAGAGAGTTCAGTGAAACTTGTTTGAAAGCAAATGAAATGGGTTTGGATAGTATCATTTCCCGAACTGAAAAGCAAACTTTCGTTGCCATAAAATTTTATAGGCAGATCATTTCTAAAAATCAAATCAACTTTGACAAGGGGGTGACTAAGGTGTTATTCCAAAGTATTATGTGAGAACAAACATTTTATTATATACTTTAGTTAAATTTCATTTACATGACAATGTAGAGAAGTTTCATGTTTTAGAAAATTTAATTTCCGAAAAAACTACAGGTTCACTCTGAATGCCGCCAAATAAGATTCACATATACAAACCACATGACATACCTATGAATGTGTTTTTTAAAAATCTTACAAATTTCTAATTTGTATTTTTCTCAGGGAAGTGGAATAAGGAGGTATAAAGTTACATGATACCCATTTGGGGAAGATGGGGAAGATAAAAGGCTAACATCATTTCTCCCAAACAATTTTCTTACCTTATTATACAACTATCTTTACTATTTTTATGCACTATATTTCACTTATTCCAAAATATTTTTTCCCATATTTTAACATCTCTGAAATTGGGATGTGGCTTACAATGATAACTGAAATGTTTTTGCTTTCTTAGTGTATATAATATGTATTCTATAAACAAAGCAAATTACCTGATTTTTTTAACGTCAAAATATTATTGCATATAACAAAATTCATTGATAACTCTCTGCTACCTCAACACCTGTCAGTTTCAACCCTCATTCCAATTTTATATTCAATTCATTTGTAATGTGTTCAAATAAAACTCTAAGCACACTAAAAGTCTGTAATAAAGAGTTTCTGAAAGCCTTTACTAACAATATTTTTAAGTTTTTAATCATCAGAAGTTTCTTCTATAAAATATGTTCTCAAATTTTTCCTACTGTTTGACAACTGAAATAATTCTAGCAGAAGTACATGAAAACTTGAATAATCAACATTTTAATAATCTGAAAATCAAGTACTGTGCTGGCACAAAGGATTAATTCCTACTTGAAATTGCATCTGTAAAAATACTGAATAGTCTATGCAACATCCAAATCCATAAATTGAATGAATGAGTTAATTCTAAAAAGCAGAAGAGTTGCAAAAATATTCCCAAGACATAACCCACACTAACCCTGTTTTTTCAAAGGGAATCTAATCTAATTCTCTAGCAACAGAAGAATTTTGCTATTCTCAGACAGTCTGGGGTATAAAATACAAGAATAAAACTATGAGAGAGAACTGCTCAGGAAAATAAAATAAAACAAAACAAAACCAACCCTCTGAAACACCAAAGACTGGCCTGTTGTTACCTGACGCAGGCAAGTAACAAGTAAATGTAAGAATCCTAGAAAACTAAATATATCAACGATAATCTTATAAGCATTATCATAAGGATAATGAATCCATTCTGCTTAAAAATAGGACACCTTTTTGCACACAATAGTATAAAGAACAGAATTTGGTAAATTTCACCAAATTGGCACTCTAAAGCAGTTCAAAGAAGTTCAGAAATGAGGTCCTTACAATACTGAGACAATTGCTCTGGAGTGTTGTATCTGCTCATTGTTTTTTTGCTTTTTTGTTTTGATTTGGTTTTTGAAATGACATAGAAAATGAATATCCTGGAGATCTTATGTGTTCTATCAAAAGAGACCTACATTCCTCTAGGTCACTGACTGTACTTGCTAATTCCACTAAGAAGGTCCACATCCTTGGTCCCATCACCTATCAACCCTCTCCCAACAATTTTAGTAAAAGGTCTCTTCAGTGGCACCACAATTCCTCAGCAGCCTTATGTTGTGAGCCTTAACAACCTTAGGCCTCTGATGCTACTTGAGACCTCTCAGCGCCCACTGCACTGAAACTTCACATCAGAGCAGATTTTTCAAACTGTTCTTGCTTAGCATCAATTGTCCCCCTTCCCTAAATCATTTCCTCACTCTTTCCCTTCAATCCCTTAAGGCTACATGGAACACAGTTTGAAAAAATGGATGCTCTAGGGCCCCATCTGGAACCGCTGGCCTCTCCAAGTCTCTCCCTTCAGCTATTAACTCACCTCTTGGCTTACTGCTCAGTGCTTCTCTCATCCTTCCGCTGCTCACGGCCTTCTCAGCCTGTCCCACTCAACACCCTGATGCCCCCAGGCCATTATAAAGATTCTATGAATACACTGTCTTGTCTCAACAGGGGGCCCATCTACCAGACTTAAATCCAGCTCTTCCCCAGAGCCCACTAACCTCACAACCCTCAACAACTTTCATTCTCCGTCTCCCAGGAGGTAACGATGCTCTCTCATAGCCCCACATTGTTACTTTCAGACCATTTCTCCTTTACTTTGTACTTCTGTACTTTGTATAAAAGCTACTCCTTTTCCTTGATGCTCATGCTACTAGTGGTTTTCCAAAACCGTATTAACCTTAGAATCCTCTTCAAGGATAATCCTTTTCTTATGGTTGATACCACAATGTCTCATCTGCTGAGAATTGGCTCTTTCAAGTATTACTTCATTACTTTATATTTTAAACCTCTCCCTCAACATACATAAAAAATACATACATTCAGAGAAAACCAACTCTGGCTCCATTCCTTTCTTTTAAACTACTGTACTCTCTATCTCTTTGTGTGGAAGCTTCCTAAAAGGATAAGCTACACATCAGTAATATCAAATCCACTGGCACTGAAATGGCACTTGCTAGGGTCACAAGAAACCCCCTGTTGGGAAACACATCAGAACCACTTCTTCATCTCAGGTAAAATCTCTGAACAAACATCACCCCTGGATTTCCATGACCCCACTCCCCCTGGCTTCTCCCCCTACTCTGACTTCCAGAAGCCTTATTTCCCTTTGCTGATCCTCCATGATCCTCTCTAACACAGGCCTGTCTCTTCCAACATCCACACACTGCTGAAGCCCACACTGCCGCCCATGTGCCCTACCCCAGCCACCCTGTGCTGCAGAACATCCCTCCCAACACCCCGTTAAACGCTCCAAACGCAACTCATCCTTCTGCCTTCTCACCAAAGCCACTTCGCCTCTGGGGGCCCCACCTCGTATCAATTCATCCAAAGAGGAAAGCCTGAGAGTCATCTTAGACTTTTCACTTTCCGTTATTACCTACATTCAGTGACTCCCCATGCTATGTAAACGCCACTATTTACAAACTTCTCATATATTTTATTTCCTCTCCATCTCCAGTGTCATTTTAGTGTAGGCCCCAAGACCTTCTCCAAACCTTCCCAGCGGCCTCACAACCAGTCTCTGCCATCTCATTCCCTGCTAGTATTGGGTTGGCCAAAAAGTGTTTGGTTTTTCCCATACGATGGCTCTAGTAGTGCTTAGTTGTCTTTAACTTCATTTGAAACATTTTTGTTAGATTGTATTGTGACAGCTGTCATATCAGCATGCATTAAAAAAAAAACATCAGAATCTGTGAATTTTTGTGTAGCCATTTTAATATTGAAGACGGAAGAAAAAAAAGCAACATTTTCGGCATATTATGCTTTTTTATTACAAGAAAGGTAAAAATGCAACTGAAACACAAAAAATATTTGTGCAGTGTATGGAGAAGGTGCTGTGACTGATCGAACATGTCAAAAGTGGTCTGCGAAGTTTTGTGCTGGAGATTTTTTTGCTGGACAATGCTCCAAGGTGGGGGTGACCAGTTGAAGTTGATAAGGATCAAATCGAGACATTACTTGAGAACAATCAATGTTATATCACATGGGAGACAGCCAACATACTCAAAATATCCAAATCAAGCGCTGAAATCATTTGCACCAGCTTGGTTAGGTAAATCGCTTTGATGTTTGGGTTCCACGTAAATTAAGTGGAAAAAAAACCTTCTTGACCGTATTTCCCCATGAGATTCTCTGCTGAAACGTAACGAAACGTTCCGTTTTTAAAATAAATTGTGACAGGCGATGAAAAGTGGATATTGTACAATAATGTGGAATGGAAGAGATCGTGGGGCAAGTGAATGAACCACCACCAATCA
This sequence comes from Physeter macrocephalus, assembly GCF_002837175.3. Classification (NCBI taxonomy): domain Eukaryota; kingdom Metazoa; phylum Chordata; class Mammalia; order Artiodactyla; family Physeteridae; genus Physeter; species Physeter macrocephalus. Next base: position 48,342,170 of record NC_041232.1, on the reverse strand, counting down.
CACCGAAGGCTGGTCTTCATCCAAAGAAGGTGATGTTGTGTATACGGTGGGATTGGAAGGGAGTCCTCTATTATGAGCCCCTTCCAGAAACCAAATGATTAATTCCAACAAGTACTGCTCCCAATTAGACCAACTGAAAGCAGCACTTGACAGAAAGGGTCCAGAATTAGTCAAAAGAAAATGCATAATTTTCCATCCCAATTAGACCAAGTGAAAGCAGCACTTGACAGAAAGGGTCCAGAATTAGTCAAAAGAAAATGCATAATTTTCCATCAGGATTAACACAAAACCATATGCTTCTTTGATGACCAGGCAAAAACTGTTACAGCTTGGCTGGGAAGTTCTGATTCATCTGCCATTTTCACCAGACACTGCACCTTTAGATTTCCATTTATTTCGGTCTTTACAAAAGCCTCTTAATGGAAAAAATTTCAATCCCCTGGAAGACTGTAAAAGGCACCTGAAAACAGTTCTTTGCTCAAAAAGATAAAAAGTTTTGGGAAGATGGAATTATGAAGTTGCCTGAAAAATGGCAGAAGGTAGTGGTACAAAACTGTGAATATGTTGTTCAATAAAGTTCTTGGTGAAAATGAAATATGTGTCTTTTTATTTTTATTTAAAAACCGAAGGAACTTCGGCTTTTAAACGCCAAGCCAATATATCAGCCACGTGACCATCAAACTTCCTTCTGAAAGTCTGGATCCCATCAGGTTACTGATTCCCTTGTTTAAAATCCTTCAATGGGACTTCCCTGGTGGTCCAGTGGTAAACAATCTGCCTTACAATGCAGGCGACAAGGGTTCGATCCCTGGTCAGGGAACTAAGATCCCACATGCTGCAAGGCAACTAAGCCTGCACGCCACAACTACTGAGCTCACGGGCCTCAACTAGAGAGCCTGCATGCCACAAACTACAGAGGCCACGCGCCTTGGAGCCTGCGCACCACAACTGAAGTTGCCTGAAAAATGGCAGAAGGTAGTGGTACAAAACTGTGAATATGTTGTTCAATAAAGTTCTTGGTGAAAATGAAATATGTGTCTTTTTATTTTTATTTAAAAACCGAAGGAACTTCGGCTTTTAAACGCCAAGCCAATATATCAGCCACGTGACCATCAAACTTCCTTCTGAAAGTCTGGATCCCATCAGGTTACTGATTCCCTTGTTTAAAATCCTTCAATGGGACTTCCCTGGTGGTCCAGTGGTAAACAATCTGCCTTACAATGCAGGCGACAAGGGTTCGATCCCTGGTCAGGGAACTAAGATCCCACATGCTGCAAGGCAACTAAGCCTGCACGCCACAACTACTGAGCTCACGGGCCTCAACTAGAGAGCCTGCATGCCACAAACTACAGAGGCCACGCGCCTTGGAGCCTGCGCACCACAACTAGAGAGAAGCCCGTGCGCCGCAACAAACAGCCCGTGTGCAGCAACAAAAGATCCCGCGTGCCGCAACTAAGACCTGACGCAGCCAAAAAAATCCTTCAATGTCATGCCTCACCTACAGGATTCAGTCCAAAACCCTTAGCATGTCATAAAAGGCTTCCTGTGATGTGGCCTCTGCTAACCTCCCAGCTTCGTCCCGTGCTCTTTCCTCACATTCTCCTATCCATCAACTAACTCTGTCTCTCACTTGCTTATCTTGCACATGCTTCTCTCCTTTGCTTGGAAGGTATTCCCCTCACCCATCAAGCCTAACAAACACCCGTCCACCCTGATACTACAGCTTGAGCATTACGCTTCCTTGCTGCACCTTCTCAGATGCCCCACGGTGTTCCTTCCCCCTGCTCTCATGCACATCTCTAGTATGCTATCTATCGTATCACTATTTTACTATATTCTTTCTCTCCTGTTGGATTGGGATTCCCCAAAGGGAGGAGCTTTTTTGTATTGTTGAAGTGTATGTCACTAGCACGTAGCACACTGCCCAGCACATATCAGAGTTTAAAAAACATTCACTAAGTGTGTCTTCACCTACTACAGAGGTCCCAGTCTTTCTTACTTTTCATGCCTTTGCATTTAAGACAGAACACCATGAGCTCCCACTATAAATGGCAATGAATTAAGGTGGAGTGAGGGGAAAGTTAATCTGTTCCATTTGGGAAAAGAATTATGCTAGTTTCTTACTGGTGAATGGCAATACCTTTGATTTGATTTAAATGTTGACAGAGTTATAGCTCTAACAACAGTTAAGGAGGTAGTGTCTTGTCACCCGACAAACTTACTAAACAGCAGGGCCATAAAGGAAACCAGGAAAGTCAACAAATTAATAGTCAAAAAAATTATGGGGAAGGTGAAAATTAAAAAGTCAGGGGTTAGCCTAGGTATTACTAAAGTCCAGTGTTAGCAACTGAGCCTAATTTTAGGCAGATTTCCCATGAAATAAACAGAACTGGTTACACAATCCCATCTGTAAAAATTACAATAAGTAGGCACACTTACCAATACAAATAAATAATTTTAGATTATAAATTTTAAGGGACCAGGTGCTTTCATTATAAAAGTGCAAGATATTTAAATGTGGCTACATATTCAAATAAAACAGTATTCATTTACATATAATTCCTAAAAATAGAATTACTGTTTAGCCAGATATTCTACAACTAATCACAGAGAGTTCAGAGCACAGAACAGCTGAATTACTGATTCACAATGCAAAGTCATTTTCATTTTGTTTAAAAAAAAAATAAAAGGCAGCATTTGTTTTTTGGTTTAAACACAGAGTCTAAAACTGAATTTTTCAGGTGTCCTCTGTCAAAAATGTCAGTCTTCCAAACTAGGTCCTTCATATTTGTGTTTCCTTCCTTTTCCATATCAGATACTGCAGTGTTCTCACTGCAGCCCAGATTTTATAGCCTGATCTTTTCATAGCTCTCCCTAAAAGTGCTAACTGGAGCTATCTACAGCATTAACAAAACAAACTCACCAGACCACATCTACCTAAAATGACTTCTTCCCTTAGGACTGAGATGGGAAGGCTGGAGAACTCTCTCTCATACTTGATAATGCAATTTTAACGCTCCACTCAGCATTATGACACTAGACTAATCTCCTGTACAATTTTGGTAGTTCCAGCTATGAGATTCCCTACAGTATTTGGTAATATAACTTCCAGAAAATTAACTACATTTAACATTGAACACACAAATTGAATTTAGCAATTCTATACAGGATACTTTAATAATTTTAACTGTTAGAAGAACCCACTGGAGAACTGATGGAAACATGATCATCAGATAGGAAGCCAGGGATTACTATTAATCTAAAAATGTTAAAATTTTATAGTTTACAAGTTAGTTAGTACAAACATGTGACATATATATCAAAACAGGTCCACTATTATAAAATGTCACTCACCATCCCCAGCAGGAAGTCCTCTCTCTTTCTTTTCATCACATTTGTTGCATTCACTGAAGTAAAGCAGCAGGAACATATCCAAGAGTACCCAAATCAAGGAGGTGGCTAGGACCACCTTGCAATATGCAAATTTTCTCATGGCACTTTAAGTCAAATGCAAAATTTTAAAATATATATATATATAAATATACAAAGATCATGAAAATTATTCCAATCCAGTTTCATCAGAAATCACGTTCATAACCTATAGAAAGAAAAAGAAAAAAGATTAACTTAAAAATTCAGAACCTAAAAAAGAACCAGTGGATTGATTCAATATGAATATGAAGTTTTACTATGAAGAATAAGTTTTAAAATCAGACTTGAAAGAATACTTGTAAACTATATAAAAATTGTAACAAGAACATGCAAATAACTCCTACAAATCAATATACACAATCTAAGAGAAAAATGGGTAAAGGATGGAAACAAGCACTTTGCAAAGGAAACCTGAATAGCCAATAAACAAGTGAAAAGGTGCTCGATTCATTACAATGAGGAAAATTCAAATTAAAACAGTGAGCTACTATCTTATATCCATCAAACACATGGGGCTTAACTGCCTTCTATTCAATTGCTGTATTAAACACTAAAGCAAAAGCTAAGCCATTAACTGCCACAGGAGTTTAAGAAACCAGTAATTCCCAGTCCATTTTAACCACTCACATTCAGTTCCCAGGGTCCAAGGATTTATATGAGTTCTCCTAGTAGCTTTTCTAGAGCAGTTTAATTGGAATTATTCTTTTCCCTCTGTCCCACTGAATCCCATTCTAAAAATGCTAGTCACCAGTCGTTCAAAAACAAGACTCATGGAAAGTATAACAGAAAAGAAAAGGGTACTGAAAGATCTGAGCCCTAGTCCTGGCTCTGACAGTAATTTTACAGACTTCCCTGGTGTTTAGTTTCTATCCACCCCCAGCTCCACCCCACCAATCTGTTAAAATATCATGAGAAAATGACTGGAGGAACTGTCCTTTGGGATAGCTAGACCAGAAACACTTCTGGCACATACGGCACTCATGTGGGGGAGCTCTGGAGCAGTCCGAGGGACCTCAGAGAGGTAAGCAGTCATCCCACCGAGCCGCTGACACCGAGGCTCAAAGGTCTGTGTCACTGCTGATCAGGAGATAGAGGAGCCAAGTGCGTTCATGGGAGTGGATGGAGGAAACACACACTTGGCACAGGTGAAAGCCAATGAGCAGATGCTCTGAAGGGCTGGGCTGATGGGCAGCATAGCAGCTTCTTACAAGGGCAGTTTTATGTAGCATGTTCCATGGTGGGCAGTAGAGATGTCGCTACCTAAACAATCCAGGGCAGGCCAGAGAGTTTATTTACGAAAAAGATACAATAGTTCTTTCCTATTTCACAAAGTGGCTAAACAGCAACCTGAAAAGCACCCCAAAATACCAAGTAATACTTATAAATGTAAAGTGTTATTTCTGTTCATCTCTCTGGGGACTTTGATCTCTTGCCTATTGGCCTCCTTTCATCAAACCAACACTTCCTGACTGCACAGTGAGAACAGGGATGCTAATGTCATATTCTTGCCTCAAAATCATACTTACTCAATATCTGTCACGTGCAGTGAGCAACAACTGACATCCGCGGTGACCAGGGTGAGGGGAAGAGCGAAAGCATTATAACACACAGTGTCATGGAGCAACAGTTCTCTCCAGAGAAGCTAGGTACATATTATACATATATATATTTCAAGCCACTTTACATGAAAGGCTACCTCTTTTGGTCACTGGCAAAGCAAGCAGTCTAACTGCCAGTGCAACAGCCGGGATTCAAATGTAGTTTTGTGTTCTCTAAAATCTGCTGATTGTTAATTTTTTTCAATGCTTACAGCCCAGAACACTTAAATGTAAATCTTTATAACTCTGTACTCATTCCTATTTAATTTTTCCAAGGCAGCACAATTAGATTCTAAAACTGAAGATGAAATGCAGTGGGTGTGTGTGTATTTGGGAGAGCAGTACAGAGAAAGCAGGAGGTGTAGGGAGAAAGGAGGATAAAGGAGAGGCAAACATCTTTGAGATCTTGAGTTATGTAGAGATTCCTTACCTGGTAACAATAAAATGCACAAATCATTTAAAAAGATTGATAAGTTGGACTTTATAATTAAAATCTGCTCTTCAAAAGACAGTTTAAAAAATAAAAAACAAGTCACATATTGGGAGAAAATATTTACAAATTACATATCTGATAATTACTTGTATCCAGACCATATAAAGAACTCTCCAAATACAATTTTTAAAAATCCTAATCCAATACAATGGGCAAAAGGTTTGAACTGTTGCTTTACCAAAACAGCGATACAGGTGGCAAAAGAGCACAAGAAAAGATGTTCAACATCATTAGCTATTAGGGAATTGCAAGTTAAAACCACAATGAAACACCTCTATGCACCAATATAAATAGTGAAAGGAAAAAAGAAAACTACCAAGTGCTATCAAGGAACTGCTGCAACTGGACCTCGAATACATTGCCAGTGGAATGCACGATGGTACAGTCTCTCTGGAAAACAGTTTGGCAGTTTCTTCCCACAAGAATCTGCAATTCCATTCCTAGCTATTTACTTAAGAGAAAGGAAAACGTACATCTACACAAAGGCTTGTACACAAATCTTTATAGCAGCTTAACCATAATCATCAAAATCTGGAAACAATCCAAATGTCCATCACCTGGTGAATGGATAAACCAATTGTGGTACACCAAACAGTGAAATACTACTACCCAGAAATCCAGCAATCAAAAAGAACTCTTGATATATGTGCAATAATACTGATGAATCTCAAAAGCTTTATGCTAAGTTAAAGTGGTCAGTCACAAAAGGCTGCATACTGTATACTGTATGATTCCATTTATATGAGACAAATTAGATCAGTGGTTGCCAGGGGCTGTGGAAAAGTAGAGGACTGCTCTCAAAGGGCCGTGAAGGAACTTGTTTGTGATAATGAAAACATTCCATCTCTTGCTTGTGGTGGCAGCGGTCATTCTGTCCAAACTGGTACGACTACACCTAAAAGGGTGAAGTTTACTGTACATAGATAAATACAGGAGAGGTGAGGATCCTTCAAAGAAACAATTCCAATTTTAGGAGAAAAACTGTTGTGTATTTCTTCAAGTGATACATACCAGAATTTATCTTGGAAATTATTAAAAGCTCAGAGTTTTTGTCTCAACCACAATAGATTAAAACCTTCCATTTGAAATGCATTTAACTCCTTAATTATTTTAGAAGGTATAAAATCTGAATTAATGTCAAAGTACAGTGATCAATTATATCAGTAAACTTCTGATTCTATCCTATGTGTCATATGCCAAGTTCTTCCAAAGGTCGATCAGTATTTTCTAGGGCTAAATAATTATTTTCTCTTACTCCATATACTTCTAGCCAAGGCTCTCCAGAAATTTCAAGCCTAAAAAGAGAGTCTCAGCTCAAAAGCAGCTTTGGAGAAAATAGAAGCATCATTCTCTTGGACCTAAAACTTCAGTCTTCTGAGTATGTTAAGGTGCTTATCTCCCCTCTCCCAAGAACACTGAATTCTCAGGCACCTACACCTAGAATCACTAATTTTGCACTGTACTGACCAGGCAAGGTATGAGATATGAGACCCTTCAATAGATCTATTCATTTAATTTGTAGCTGTAATTTCTGCCAGAAAAACTAAAAGACTTAAAAAAATGATATTTATCCTCTAACATTGTAAAGAGAAGCAAGATTATTTTATTTACTAATTATATATTCTATTTGCTCTATTTCTCAGAACTATAATGAAACCTATTCATTCACTTATTATTATTTCATACATTCAAAACACACAAACTCAGTAAATGTAGGGAATGTGTCAAATGCAAGGAATACAAACATGAACAAAATATTCTTTCCCTTACGAAGTTTAGAGTTGGCTTCAGGAAAGCAGGCATTAGTCGAACACTCACATAAACGTGAAATTTCAATCGTGATAACTGCTTTGGAGGGAGGTACACAGCACTATACACATCTGTAAAAGAGATCTGACTGTCAAAAAGGCTTCCCTGAGGAAGACATGATTTGAAGAGAAAATGAGCATTTGGGGCAGTGAGTAGCAAGGATTCTATAGCAGGAAGGAGCCCAACACTCAAAGGCCAGTGGATCAAAGACAAAAGAGGTGAAAACTGTGATTGCGACAAAGCTAGAGCTGGATAAAAGTGGGCAGATTCAAGAGGTATTAAGGGACAAACTCAATGAGATTTAAGGATGAGGCAGGTGGGGGTAAAGAGGAGGAAATCCTGGCCTATACAAGTGGATGCGGAGTGTTGCCAGTCATAGAAACAGGGACCAGTAAAAGAGGACCAATTTTTGGAAAGGAGGAAAAGATGGGAAGAAGTGTAAGTCTGACTTTGGACATGCTGAGTATGAGGTACCTCTGATACCCTCAAAGAGATGTTAACCACAGCTGAGGACACAAAACTTTGAGGCTCAAAGTGGAGTTCTCTGTATATCTCCGTAAAGATATACAGATAGAAGTCCCTGCTCTTGTGCAACTTTGTAGGGGAGGACAGACTAAAAAAAAATCAATAAATGAAGTAATTTTTGTGGAGTGTAATTTCCCTCCCAAAGTGTGGGCTGGACTTAGGGACTTGCTTCTAACCAATAGAATATGGTGGAAGTAATGATGTGTGATTTCAAGGCTAGTCATAAAGCACAGTTCTTCCCAGCTCTCTCTCAGATCACACACTCTGGGGAAAGCCAGCACCATGTCAGAAGGACACTCAAGCATCCCTATAAAGAGATCCATGTGCTGAGAAACTGAAACCTCCTGCCAACAAAGAGTACTCTCTTGCGAGGCATGGAAGTGAACCATTTTGGCAGCAGACTCAGTCAAGCCTTCATCTTGACTGCAACATCATGTAAGATCCTGAGTCAATACCACCTTGCTAAGCTACTCCTGCATTCCTGACCCAAAGAAAATATGAGATAATAAATGTTTATTGTTTAAAGCCATTAAGTTTTGAGGCAGTTAGGTAGTTCATTACTCATCAATAGAGAACTTCAACAGAAAACTAGGACTAGAAAGGAAATTCTTTAACTTATAGCAAACATATTTAATGATGGGATTCCCGACGCATTTCTGTAACATTGTAAATAAGAAAAGTTATGCATCCTCACTTCAATCTGATATCGTACTGGAGGTCTAAACAATAAGACAAGAAAAGGAATAAGAATTAGGGGATTAAAAAGAGACAAAATTATCTGCAGATAACATGTCTTCTATATAGAAACTCTAAAAGAAATCAATAAATAAACCATTAGAGCTAATTCATTATTTGATCAAGGTTGCTGAATACAAGGTGAACACAGAACATCAATCATGCTTCTTCATGATAATAACTAATTAGAATATATAAAGGAAAACAAATCACATTCAAAGCAGCTATAAAAACCCTAAGGTATTTGGAAATAAACTTAAAATATGTGCAAGACATGGAGAAAATTGTGGAGCTTTGTCGAAGGACATAAAAGAACACCTGACTAATGGACAGATGTACCATGTTCAGGAAAACAAACAAGCAACTTCTTCCCTAAATTAATTTAATTCTAATCAAAACACAAATGAAACCTTTAGGGACTGGATTTATTATAAAGCAAAAGTATCTACAGCCATGTGGTACCCCAAAACAAACCTAAACATGTGTGGACAATTGGAAAGGTGCTACTATAAATCAGAGCAGAAAACTGATAAAGGAACAAATAGCTTTCCAAATGGTAAAAAATAAATTTAGATCCTACCATATACCAATAACAAAAGTAAATCTATCAATAGATAATAACTCCTATAAAATTTACTGGCTGAAATGTTTTAATTTAGAGCATTCCGTGTTTGGTAACTTAAGTGGAATGTCAGTTTCCAAGGTGATAAACAGACTTAGCTCCTAGCAATACCTTTAAAAGTGAATATTTTTCCTAGCTACAAAGTAATATATGCTCAATACAAAGAACTTGGCAAACACAGAGAAGTAAAATAAAAGATACAAAGCCATCTATAAACCCCCATCCCAGTTAAACACTATTACCAGTGGGATAAGTGCCCTCCCAGTCATTCAGAATAGCTCATAGATACGTCGTTTTAAAGCAAGTTTGTATTGTCTATTTTGACTCAAACATTTTAATGTCTTAAATGTCACTATGAGGGGGAAAAGAATGGAATGGCTGTGACTATAAAGGGGTAAAAGGAGAGACCTTTGTGGTGATGCTGTTGTGATTTTTTAAAATTGCAGTAATACGCTCAACAGACATTTCTAACCTCTCTTTCCACCCCAACCACTGAGTATCCTGTCTTGGGCAACAAATGTCTTTATGGTCACTTCAAAATAGCCCTGATATCCACAAAGCTATGTCGAAATGCCATATATTGTTTTATACTTAAAGGAACAGACATAAAATAGACACAAACCGAGGTGGCTTCCTGGCTCATGATTCTGACTTGCGCTCTCCCCACCCTCCCCCAAGGGTTTCTCCTGGTAACAGACCTAGCCCCCTGGCCACAGGATAGCCAAATGACCTGGCCAGGCCAACCACAGGACCTCACCCTTTGGCTTCCCGAGTCACAGAGCTGGAAGCCTGTGCTAATCTAGCACTGCAGTCAGCTACACTGCCCAACATGTAGAGAAAGCTGACCTGCAGTCCAAGAGGATGAGCCCAGAGGCACACAGGATGAGAGGCAAAGGTGACGGAGTCCCTGACTCTACTTTGGCTTTTGTGTACACCCAGGAATCCTTCTATTAATCCCCTTTTCTGTTTATGACAGTTTGAATTGGGTTCTAACACACATCTGGGATGGCCACTGCGGGGATGGGGGGTAGGGGACAGAGGAGACCTACAGGTAAAAATCAAACAGGTTCTGGTCCACTGGTGAGGTTCCCCTCTACTAGTCATAAACAATTATACATTATGAGGCAGACTACACTATTTGAAAAGATACTTTCTAATGCCCCAAATCACAAAAACATATCAAGTATCAAAAGTAGGTATAAAACAAATCGCAGATATAAAGGATCACAACACAACATACACATGTATCCACCACTCAGTTTAAGAATAAGAACATCACCTTTAAAGTTCCCTCTCCAATACCATCTCTTCCCTAGCTCCTCAAAGACCTCCTCTATTCTGAACTTAACATTCTTTCTTTTCCTGATAGTTTTGCCTCACTGTTATCCTTAAAAATGCCGTTTACATTTTGTTTCTGAACTGCTTATAAATGGAAGAATCTGAGACCTGCTTTTCTTCTAACACTGCGTTCCTGAGAACCATCCATTTGTTGCATGTAGTTGCAGTCAGTTTATTTTCACTGCTGTCTAATATTCAATTGGCTTATATAATTATACACTATGAGGCTTACCACGGTTTATCCCTTCTACCCTTAATAAACACGTGGTTATTTCTAGGTTTCTGTTATTACAAGCAGTACTGCTATGAATATTCCTGAACACGTTTCCTGGAACAAACGTGCCAGGGGTCAGCAAACTTCTTCTGCAAAGGGCCAGATTGTAAACATTTTTAGGCTTTGCGGGACATGAGATCTCTACTGCAACCACTCAAATCTGGTGTTGTACCACAAAAGGAGCCAAAAGTGATATGTAACCAAGTAAGTGTGACAGTATTCCAATAGAGCTTTATTTATGGACACTGAAATTTGAATCTCATGTAATTTTCATATTACAAATTATGAAATATTATTTTTATTTTTTTAACCATTTAAAGATGTTAAAAACCTTTCTTAATTCATGAGTTGTCACACCAACCCTGATCTAGAGTACATACCTAGGGGAATTAGGTCATAGGGTATACATATTTTCAATATGACTAATATGGCAAATTTGTTTTCCCAGGTGTTTGAAACAAATTAGAAAGAAAAATGAGAGCTCTGGACGTGTTATATCCTTGGCAACAGTTATTGATGTCAAACTTTTATTTTTTGACAATCTGGTAAGTGTGTAGTTGTTATCTTAATGTAGTTTGAATCTGCCTTTTCCCACCATCTCTGACATTACTGGTCATTCCATTTCCTCTTCTCTAATGTACCTACTGAAGTTTAGTCCATTGGACTGCCAGGGAATTCCCAAGAGGTGTCTTTTATAGTTCACATTTTCTATGTCTTAAGAAACTCTTCTCTATCTAGAGATCATTAAAAATAATGTTTTAATGTCTAAAAATTTTAAAGTTTTACCTTTCCAGTTTAAGTAGAGATTCAATGTCATCTTCTTCCATGTGGATAACCAATTGTCCCAGTACTATTTATGGAAAAGTTCATCCTCTCCCTAGAAGTGTACAATGCCAACTTTGTCATAAACCAGGTTTTTGAGGTTCTATGTTCTGTTCCATTGGTCTGTCTATCCCTACACCACATGGCTGTCTTAATTATTACAGCTTTATAATGATTTTTGATACACAGTAAAGCAAGTATTCTCACCTTTCACTACTTGAGGAGGGCCTTGGCTACTCTGACCCACTGGCCTTCCTTAGCTATGACAACCATTTAATTACTTAAAATGATATTCCATCCACTGCAAAAGAAATCTAGTAGTTAAAAGTGCTTACATGTCTACGGTAGAACAATTCTACTGTTCTGAAAAAATAAACCAATTACAAATTCATAAAGGTCATTAAAAAAGAAGCTGGAGATGAAAAGAGGAACTCAAGAGAAGTCTAAAAAGAAAGTTCTAAAAGTGTTTTTCAAAATGACAGTACTATTAAAATAAACGCACAGCACCTAACCTTTACGTCTACTGTATTGTTATTCCTTAAAAAAAATGGCTTCAGTATTTTAGAGTCACAATCATTCCATACTGTCTGGATATTTATTGAGTCTTAGCCAACTACGTCTTGCTACCATGTCAGACACTGTAGATGGTAGGAGCATGAAGGCAGTGATCCGCTCCACAGAAGCTCTTATCACACTATTAAATACCAGTGTAAGAGACACGCCATTCACATTACAAAAGAGAAACATCAACTCAGGAAACCTGGCAGGAAAAAGACATCCAGATAGGAAAGTTTCTAAATAGGTTTTATCAGGCAGTGTAAGATACTAAACTTTTCTGCAACAAGGTTTTCTTTAAATTTTTTTCTATAGTTGTTTTGTTTCTGTCTCTTCTTTAGCTAAATCCCTTTAAGGGCTTCCCGATGTCCTGTTATTTTGTTCTAAAGAACACTGTTTGCAAGACCATAGGGAGAGTCTGCACTTAAGAAATTGCATGGTCAAATAAGTTAGGGAAATGTTACATACTCCATTCGCTGTACATCACTGCACCAAAGGTTCTGTGAAGTCCTGCAATAAGGAAAGCTATGTAAGTTTGTTAACTCAGAACTTCTCATATTCAAGCATGGAACCTTCCCCATCTACTTTGTCTTTCTTTTTTGCATAACACAAAGCAGGTTTCAAAGAGCAATAAATAAACTAGTAAAGATTGGTTCCAAATCCCGGAACCAAGCAATTTTTAAATTATTGGTTATTTTCTTTCTGCAAAACTGTTATTTCTGTGAATCTGCAAACTGCATAAAAAAGAGATGCCATTGTGTTTAAAAGCTTCTCACGAGGCAGACCTTCAGAGAGAGAGAGAGAGAAGGTTAATTTTGTAATACCTTGATTCAACTAATTTAAGTTCATATTTCTGTATTGTTCTTTAACATAACATATACCTGTATATAATACAAATAATTGTGGACAAAAATGGGAAATCCAAAAGTCACCATTATATAAATTCCGAAAAGAAAAGAATCTACAAACCTTCCCTCAGGTAAGTGAAATTTGTAAACTACTTCTACTATCAATTATTTTTTCTAAGTATAGAGTATCATATTATAAAAACATATCATCAGGGCTTCCATGGTGGCGCAGTGGTTGAGAGTCCGCCTGCCGATGCGGGGGACACGGGTTCGTGCCCCGGTCCGGGAAGATCCCACATGCCGCGGAGCGGCTGGGCCCGTGAGCCATGGCCGCTGAGCCTGCGCGTCCAGAGCCTGTGCTCCGCAACGGGAGAGGCCACAACAGTGAGAGGCCCGCGTACCGCAAAAAAAAAAAAAAAAATCATTACATTTTGCATTCAGCAAATGCAGCATTATTTCATGTAGGAGTCTGAGAGGAAAGAGTTAACAAAGAGTCCTACCCAGTCCTTGCTAAACCCTGGGGGATGCCTACAGCCATGGCAATGACCCCTGGCCAAACTCTGAGAACTAAACTCCTGGAATGTTCACAGTCACTGGTTAAGGATGTTCGAGGTGATGAGTCAGGATGTACCAGGCTGTCAGCATTGTTTAAAGTAATCATCAAGATTTATGATGTGCACCTGGTATCTGGTCTGGAGCCCTAAGTTTCAGTTGCCATGGCTGGCCACATGGCAGTAGTATGCCTATGTAACCAGCTTCTTATACGAACTCTGGACTGGAATACTCATGGGCTTCCCTGTCCGACACATCTTGTAAGTGTCTCTATCACTCACAGCTAGAGGGGAAATCGTGTCCCTGTGATCCTCAAGAGGGAAGATTTAGACGTCCGTGCCTGATCTCTCTAGCAATCATATATATATCTTTTTCCTGCTGTTCTTGCACTCTAACCTTTGCCGTAATAAAAACAGCCATGAGTACAACATTATGTTGAGTTGTGTCAGTCTTTCCAGCAAATCAAATAGTGGGCTGTCATGGGACCCTCAAAACAAACACCACTAAAGAATTGTTTGCCATACCTACTTCTCTCATTACTTTTCAGAAGCTAAATGATCATAAGAACAATATCCTTAAATGAATAAATCAGTGTACAGGATAAAAGCTAAGATGTAAGACTGAGATTACTGTCCTTAGAAAGGCTTGGTTGCAAGGTTAGCCCTTGGCTGGTGTCTGGGAACTTGAAGGATAAACAGTTCCCTACAATGATATAAAACTTACCTTAAATGATAAGTGGGTCTCACTGTGCCTAAACTGTTTATACAAACATTATGGTTTATGCAAAACATCCGTTTTCCTTCTGGGAGCCTGAAATTTTGGTACATGCTAGGCGGAAGGTACCTCCATTACCAGGTCCAATGAAAACACTGGCACAGAGTCCAGTGAGTTTCCCTGGTTGACAGCACTTCACATGTGTTGTCAAAATTCATTGCTGGAGGAATTAAGCTCATCCTGTGGGACTCTACTGGGAGAGGACTCTTGGAAGCTAGTGACTAGTTTCCTCCAGACTTCACCCCATGCACTTTTTCCCTTTGCTAATATTGCTGTGTATCCTTTCGCTGTAATAAATCTTAGCCATTATTATGATCATAATGCTGAATCCTATGAGCCCTCCTAGCCAGTCACTAAACGTGTGGTTGGTCTTGGGGACACCCAACACAATCAGCATTTTAAAACAGACATGAGGGTCTATTAGGCCAAATGCTGACATTCAAATTTCAATTCCAAAACGTATTAGTTATGTGATCCTAACAATTGTACTTTATTTGCATAAATCTGGGCCTTTTTATTCCTCTGAATGAGAAAAACATACGCACCTTATAGTCCCTGAATTAAATGAAGTAATGCACAACACACTCATAGTAAACACTCAGTAAATATTAAATAGTATTTCTAGAGGCTCTTTCTTAGATGAAATGAAAAATCAGGAACTTTTTATATTTGTACTGATGCAATGAGAATTCAAACGGTCATTTGGAGTACTGCAAAGAGAAGCTCAGAGACAAACTTTAACCCTCCATCTCCATAACACTGGTGCTACGAGTGCTTTCCAGTCCACATGACAGGATTATTGGTTGAGCGCAAGCAGGTCAAACCGTATATAATAAGTATCTTTCTATTTCTAAACCTGGTCTTCATTTAGTCTTCAAATTGACCTCCTGAATGAGAAGTGGAATATTAATTAGTACTGTGGCTATGCTTGATGGTTATATTTCTCAAATTACTACACTAGGATTTTAGTACAAGCCATTTTCTTGTGTGTATATGAGGCATAAAGTCCAATGAACATAAGTTTGAACCTACATCACAATAAGAACAAATCCCAATGTAAAGAGAAGTACAACCCTCAAGTCATTTACTCCCAGCTATCAACTTACCCCAAAGTGGTTTTTCAAATGAATTCATATCCCAAATCCACATGTCCCACATCTCCTGTTGAAAAATAAATTTCCTAAAATCAGTTTATTACAGAATAACTCTCTCCTCCCCCCATTACCTCAGCCACCCTATTCCACTGGACTATACACCAGCCACCACCTGAGGACAAGGACCAAGTCTTACCAGCTACTTCCCCAATGCCGAGCACAATACCTGGCACAAAATATGTGTTCAGTTAATGTTTATTACATGAATAAGTGAATCAATGAATAAAGTATTTCTGAGATCCAACACCAAGCTCAGTGGAAATACTGTAAAAAGTATCTCTCCTCCTCTTAGAAATCTATGACGATATTAACTGCCCAGGTGGGAAGGCCAAGGACACACAGACAGCACCTGTGGCAGATACTGTTTGTTCCTTATCTCCCACCCCATGTTTTTCATGGCATTAGACCCCTAACTGAATTCAAGTGATCATTCTCTGCTAGACTACCTATTCTTGATTGGTCCAAGTCAACTGTGACTGTTCTACTCCTCTTGCCAGTGTAAGTAACCAAATCTCAATCAATAGGATCTGAGGGGAAATCTATTGGGAAGCATTCAGGAAAAGTTATTCTCCCTCATAGAGATGCTGAAGGAGAAACTATACTTTTCTGGCTTTGGATATTGTTTGCAGAGCATACTTAGAAGTGCTGCAGCCATCTTGAGGTCGTGAGGGAAGCCAACATCAATATGCTAAGGATGACAACATGAAAACATGGAAAGCAAAAGGGACCCTGTTGTATCATGGGGCCACTAACAGACTAGCCCTGAAATCTCCTAGGTCTGGACTTCTTGTTACCAGAGGGGATAAAGCCCTATTTGTCTAACTGGGTATTCTGCTACTACACTCAAAAGCATGCCAATACATCACTCTGCAACCTACAATTATTGATTTAGATAGGCACATATCCTGTGAAGAAAAAAATGAGATGTGAACCAGTGGAGGATCCAAATTAAGGAATCTACTTTTACAGGAGATTGCATAGGAGCAGAATTTCAGTATAAATTTAACAGCTGCAAAATAGAACCTGGTGTATAATATGCCCATTCTTAGTATTATTTAAGCTATCACAGAATCACAAAGCCCTAATTCACTCAAACTTCAATAAATATGAAGTATGTACAAGACACAAAACTAAGTAGTTTGATGTACATAAATATGAAGAAGGCTCAGTTTCTGCCCTCAATGAGCTTGTAGTTTAGGAGGATAGATAATATGTTTTTGTGGCACTTTACAATTTACAAAATGCTTTTCTATCTTTGCAACGGGCCAAGCTACAAGGAGCTATAGTGCACAAAGGAGAGAACCTGGTGAAGGAGAATGTTGGGAATTGGTTTCAATTAGGAAAAGGCAAAAGGATATTTCAAAAATAATGCGAGCTAAAATAGGGAGGCAGGAAAATCAAGGGACATCTAGGGGACAGCAAACAGAAAAACTGGGAGATATGGTTGAAAGGGTGTGTTCAGAACAGGGGAAATCTTGACTCTCACGCTAAGGAGTTCGAAGAGCAATAGTCACGGGAAGTTTTCCCATGTTTTTAATTTTACCTCTTGAATACAAAAGACAAATCATTACAACAGAACACTGAGGTTTCAGAAAATTTTCATCTTTCCTCCCAACCATGAACTGAGATACAAGGAAATACACTGCCACCATCAGCAATGGAAAACCCGAGAGATCCTGGGGAGCAGTTTCTGGCAAGTAAAGGATCCAGCAGAAACCTCCTCCAGGCCAGAGGCCCATTTTATTTTCTGGCCAGAGAGTCCCTAAAGTCTCCAAGGTTTTGTTCTGTATTTTTGCCAGAATACCAACCTTAGCCCTGAGTTCTACAGTGCTGCCCTCTTCCCCTCAAATTATCACTCTCTCTCTTCTTTCCTTTACTACCTTCTACGCAAGCAGTCTTCATTCTCTGTTTCCAATTTCTCAACTCAGTGCAGTCTGGCTTCACTTAAATGAAACTGTTTTTGATCAAGTCACTCTAATGTCCTAACTACCAAGACAAGTCTCTTTCTCATACTCCTTCTACTTGATGTCTCAGCCTCTTAAATTATTTGCAGAATAGGCAGGCTATAAGTAAAACATAACCTCTTCTTTTCTTGGCTCCAGGGTCATTCCTTGTTCTCCCACTTTTCTGACCATGCTTTGCAGTCTTCTTCTCTGGCTCATCCCACTCTGCCCGGGATCTGTCTGCATGCTGCCTGACACTGTAACAGCCCCATTGGGAAATCCACCAGTGGTAAAGCATTACCCACCATGTGCTGATGGCTCCCACATCTGTAACTTCTTCCTGTGACTCTGGTTAGAATGCAAACTCCTCCAGCATGAGAATCACGTTTTTCACACTTGGGCCCTAAAAATCTTATCAAATGTCTGAAGACAGCAGAAACTCATATATAAAATAGCATCTCCACCCCAAGTCATTCTTTATTTTGTCCTGATGCTTTACTTTCCATTCTAGCACCAAAAACTAATTTACAACATAATATATCATAATTAGTTTATTAATTATCTTGTAAGCTTCATGAGGGCAGAGACTCTATTTTGTTTAATGCTATTACTACAGCACCTAGAAGAGAACTTGGCACATGGTAGAAGAATTCAATAATTATTTGTAAATGAATGAAAATACCAGAAAGCAATGCCATGTAAGAAGGAATAAAGGTAAATGAAATTAAAGCATTTTAAGCTTGCTGTGTTTAGGTACAGAGCAGAGATATTTGATTAATTTTAGACTTTTTAAAATTAAATATTTTTTTAAATTAAAAGGTAACAACTAATTAAGTAAAAACAGTATGTGTAATCAAAAACCAAACTGCAAAAAGGAGAAATAAGAAAACCAATCAATTTGGAATAAAATGGGAAGGAACTTAAAATCATTTAAAAAACCCAGGGCTTCCCCGGTGGCACAGTGGTTAAGAATCCGTCTACCACTGCAGGTGACACGGGTTCGAGCTCTGGTCCGGGAAGATCCCACATGTCGCAGAGCAACTAAGCCCGCATGCCACAACTACTGAAGCCCACGCGTGCCACAACTACTGAAGCCCGCATACCTAGAGCCCGTGCTCCACAACAAGAGAAGCCACCGCAATGAGAAGCCTGCACACAGCAATGAAGACCCATGCAGCCAAAAAAAAAAAAAAAACCCTAATACAAAAATCCCACAAATATAGAAAGCACAAAACAAAATGGTAGAAAAAATTCCCCATACATAAGTAATTTAAATGAAGATAAAAAGATTAAAGGTATTCATTAAAAGTTATCAGATTGGATTTTTTTTAATAAAAGCTATATGCTATTTATGATACATATATCAAAAACATAAGGATTCAGAAAAGTTAAAAGTGAAAGCAACCTCACCAAATATATACAGATGGCAAATAAACATATGAAATGATGCTGCACATCATACATCAACAGGAAAATACAATTTAAACAACGAGATACCACTACACACCTACTACAATGGCAAAAATCCAGAACACTGACAACACCAAATACTGGTAAGGAACTCTCATCCAACAGAAGCTATCATCTACTGCTGGTGAGAATGCAAAATGGTACAGCCACTTTAGAAGACAATTTGGCAGTTTCTTACAAAACTAAACATATTCTTATCATACCATCCAGCAATCACGCTCCTTGGTATTTACCCAAAGAAGCTGAAACCTTTTGTTCACATAAAAACGTGCACATGGATGTTTACACAGTAGCATTATTCATAATTGCGAAAAACTGGAAGCAACTGGGATGTCCCTCAGTAGGTGAATGGATGGACGAACTGTGGTTCATCCAGACAATGGAATATTAGTCAGTGTTAAAAAGAAATGAGCTATCAAGCTATGAAAAGCCATGAAGGAACCTTAAATGCACATTACTGTGAAAAAAGCCAATCTGAAAAGGCTACATACTGTATGATTCCAACTATAAGACATTTTAGAAAAGGCAAAATTATGGAGCAAAAAAAAAAAAAAATCAGTGGTTGCCAGGGATGGGGGCTGGAGGTCAGAATAAATAGAGGATAGGATTTAGGGGGCAGTGAAAATACTCTGTATGATATTATAATGATTGATATGTGCCTTTATATATTGGTCCAAACTCAAAGAATATACACACCTCCAAGAGTGAACCCTTAGGTAATCTATGTACTTTGACTGATTATAATGTGTCAATGTAGGTTTATCCTTGGTTAAAAAACAAAAACAAAAACAAATGCACCACTCTGGTGAGTGATGTTGATAATGAGGAGGTTATGCATTTGTTGGGGCAGGGGGCATATGGACTGAAATCTCTGTACTTTCCTCTCAATTTTATGGTAAACCTAAAATTGCTTTCAAAATAAAGGCTTTTTAAAAAATAATTGAAAGCACAGAAGATTTACACACATAAAGGTTGAATAGCTTATACTGGTGGACTAACCCTCCCACAAACAACAATCATAAACTCTGGCCGAAAGATAAAAACAACTAAATGCACCGGAGAGCAATCAAAAGGCAGAAACTAGACAGAAGCCAACCCTTGAAAGAGGGGAACTATGCTAGGTGAGATTTGCCTTTATACAAGTGCATGCCTGAGGGCAGATACCAGCCGACACTGTGTAGAGAAGCTGAAGTTAAAGAAGGAATTCACAATCATATTGGTTCATGGCATCAAAATATGAAGTCCAGAGCTAAAACAGCAAGAGGAAAGCGAGGGGAGATATCCTAGATAAGAGGGAACCCCGAAATACATATATAACCTCCACCACAATCCTTAGGTAAGCCCTGGACCATAGAACACAGAAGAGACTCCAGAGGTCCAAAATGAAAGCAACAGCCAGACAGCTGTAAGAACTGAACAAAGAAATCAGCTATTGCCCAATGCAGGGGAAACAGAGCTTGGAGTTTAAGTCTAGTCAGTTGACTGCCTGCTAGAGCAACAAAGAGTCAATAATCAGAATTGCAGGTCACAAAAACATATCCACAATACCCAGTATACAATAAAAACTTACTAGACATGAGAATAAACAGAAAAATGTGACCCACAGTCAAGAAAAAAAAGCAGTCAATACACACCGAACGCAAGATTACTCAGACGTTGGAATTAGCTGACGAGGACTACTATAAATACTATAAAGTGGCTACTATAAATATGTTCAGGAACTTAATAATAAAGAGAGGGAACTCTCATCAGACAAATGAAAACTACGAAAAAGGAACCATACAGAACCATGTAGAACACAAAGATACAGTCTGAAATGAAAAATTTACTTGGCAGGTTTAAAGCAAATTAGCGACAACAGAATACAGGGTCAGTCACCGTAAAGACAGATTAAAAAAAACAATAACCTAATCTGAAGATCTGAGTGGAAAGAAAAATATTTTAATAAACAAAGCGCCTCAGTGAGCTCACTGAGCAGAGGTACAAAACCATAAAGTTTAACATAGGTGAAACTGGACTCCCAAAAAGTAGGGCACAGAGAAAATTATGCAGAAAAGTATACATAAAAATAAGAGCTGAAAATGTCCACAGCTGGTAGAAAACATAAAATTGCAAATCTAAGTTCAGTGAACCCTGAGCAATATAAATACAAAGAAAATCACAACTAGAGCACATCATATTCAAACTGCTAAAAACTAAAGATTCAGAAAAAATCTTGAAAGCAGCAGAGAGAGAAAAAAGACATATTAAATACAGAGAAAAAAATGGATGACTTCTCATTACATGAAACAAAGACATTTTCAGATAAAGAAAAAGCCAAAACAACTCATGCCTCATAGACCTGCACTACAAGAAATACTAACAGAAGTTCTTCAGGCAGAAGGAAAATGACACCAGATGTAAACTCAGATCTGTAAGGAGAAATGAAGAACATCAGCAATGGTAAATGTCAGTAAATACAAAAGCCTGTTTTCTTCCCTCCTGATTTCTTAAAAGACATGGATGATTAAAACAAAATTTATAACTTTGTATTGTACAATTTATTAATATGAAGATACAATATATGACAAAATTAGAGCAAAGGATAGAGGTGGGAGGAAGTTTAACCATATGGTTGCAAAGGACTTAACATTTTATGTGAAATAATACAACCTAGCACCTATTGATGATATTTAAAACAAAAACAAAAGAAAGCTAGGAAACTAGAAATAGAATGAATTTTGTTAACCTGATAGAGGATATCTGCCCTAAATTTACAGTAAACAAAATACTTATTGATGAAGTGTTGTAAGCATTCCCTTTGAAGGTAGGAAAAGGACAAAAATGCTTTCTATCACTTTTCCCTTCCAACAATGTACTAGAATTCCTATCCAGAACAGTAAAACAAGAAAAAGAAACAAAAGATTTAAGAATTGGAAAGACGAAAATAGAACAACAACAAAAGAAATGATAGCAAATCCCCAAAAATAAAGGCAATTAGAACTAATGAGAACTTTTAGCAAGGTTGCTGGATTCAAAATCAACATCCAAAACTCAATGAATTCTTGGGTTTCCCTGGTGGCGCAGTGGTTAAGAATCCGCCTGCCAACACAGGGGACACGGGTTCGAGCCCTGGTCCAGGAGGATTCCATGTGCCACGGAGCAACTAAGCCCGTGCACAAGTACTGAGCCTGCGCTCTAGAGCCCGTGAGCCACAACTACTGAGCCCACATGCTACAACTACTTAAGCCCACGCGCCTAGAGCCCGTGCTCTGCAACAAGCCACTGCAATGAGCAGTCCGTGCACCACAACGAAGAGTAGACCCCGCTCGCCGCAACTAGAGAAAGCCCGCACACAGCAACGAAGACCCAATGCAGCCAAAAATAAATAAATACTTTTTTTAAAAAAATTTAAAAACAAAATTCAATGAATTCTTTTGCCAATAATAACTAGAAAAATGCATAGAAAGACCTTTTAAAAAATGAAGACAGGGCTTCCCTTGTGGCAAGATTTATCATAGTAAAGAAGTAAATTCTCTTCATATTAATCTATATACTTACTACAGTTCCAATCAAAATCTCAATGTAGTCTTTTATAGAACTTTAAAATCAGATCCTAAAATCATACTGAAGAGCAAAGCCATGAAAACCAATAAGATTTTGAAAAACAAGGTGAGGGAACTCTGTCTACCGTATATCAATCAAGCTACAGTAATTAAGTCAGTGTGAATCATGGGCAGAGACAGATTAAAAGACCAGTGAAACAGAATAGAGTCCAGGATCAGACCTACATGAACATATAAACAACACATGACACAGGTGGCACTACAAATCAGTATGAAAGGGATGGGCTATTTAATAAATGTTTGTCCATATGTACATATAAAATTCCTACCTCACACCATACAAAAAACCAATTCCAGGTGGATTAAAGATTTAAGGATACAAATCTCTATAACTTTAAAAGAAAATATAGGCAAATATCTTTATGTCCTTGGTTACAGAAGAATTTCTTTTTTTTTTTTTTGGCGGTACAGGGGCCTCTCACTGCTGTGGCCTCTCCCGTTTGCGGAACACAGGCTCCGGACGCGCAGGCTCAGCGGCCATGGCTCACGGGCCCAGCCGCTCCGCGGAATGTGGGGTCTTCCCGGACCGGGGCACGAACCCGTGTCCCCTGCATCGGCAGGTGGACACGCAACCACTGCGCCACCAGGAAAGCCCAAGAATTTCTTAAAGAATACTCAAAAAGCACAAACCATAAAAGAAAAAATAATTACTACATGAAAATTAAAAATTTAAATATAACCAACGACATCATAGACATTTAAATGATAAGCCAGAGACTAGGGGAAAATATCCACAACAGAAATAATCAGCAAAAGATTAGTATCAGAATATATATTAAAAACTCCTCCAAATCAAAACAAACAACACCACACAAGTGAAAAATAGCCAAAAAGTATGAACAGGCAAATCACAGACAAGGAACCATAAACAGCCAATGAACATATGAAAATATACTCAACCTCAGCAGTATTCAGGGAAATGAGTTTGACCTCAACAGATGAGCAGCAACACAAGTGTCAGTAAGGAATAAAAAGCCACTCCTACAATGTTCTAAGTGTAATCTGGCACAGCCACTTCAGAGAGCAATCTGACAACATCTAGTAAAGCTAAAGAAAGCACTACCCTATCACTCAGTAATTCCACTTCTAGACACACACCTGGAAGAAACTCTGATCGTACTTATAAGGAGAAATGTACAAAGACTGCAGCATTGTTTATGATGGGGGAAAAAAGGTAACAACAAAAATGTGCATCAAGAGGATACATGAACTGTATAATACTACATAGTAGTTAAAATTAAACTAGAACTATGTGCATCTATCTGGGTAAACAATGCTGAATGAAGAAAAAAGCAATCTGCAGGATATGCACAGTATGTTCCATTTATATAGTTTCAAAATATATTAAAATAAGACACTTCATGGACATAAATATGTACTGTAAAGGTAAAATAATATGCATGAGAATAATATACCAAATTCACATATGGTTAACTCTGAGGAGGAAGGAAAGGGCTTCAACTATAATGGAACTTTTTTTTATATATAAAAGACCTAAATTGTGGCAGGTTGCTAGTTCCTCACTGAATATCTACTTTCCTCTTCTTTCTTACAAATCAAACTGCTGTATTAATGAGTGGTAATTTACATATCCTGGCCTGCCACGCAGATTAAGGTAGCCAGTAAGATCAAACCAGAAATCACTGGGTGGGGTATGGGAAAGGTATTGAAAGGGAACTGACTTCCCTGCCCGAACATGAACACGAAGGATGGAGCTACAAGGACATTCTTTGCAACCATGAGAAGACCTTGAGAAAGCAAGCCACAGGCTAAGGACTGAAAAGCAGAAAGATAAGAGGAGTAGGGTGCTTGATGACCACACAGCTGCCATGCCCTGGGAAGAAAAAACTCTCTTTAAAAGCACCTTTTTTGGGGGGGGAAGAAGGGAAACAGGTATCTTTTAGATGCAGCCAAACCTAATACTAACTGAAGAGAATCAAGTAGAGAAAAATGTAAAGATAAGACACAGGGGAAAGGTGAGTTCATGACCGTTCCTGGTCTTCTGCTACTGTACTTTACTATATGTTTAAAATCTTTTATTTAAAAAATATATTTTACTTCTCAGATTTTAAACAGAGATTCTCAAATGCTACCCACAGATGGCTGTTGGCCCACAGATCAAGCCAAAATGCACAGGCAACGTGTATGTGCTATGAGGTGGCCAACCAGAGTGAATAAAGAATCCACTAGAAACTGGCCAACCACACTGAGAATGCAGACAGTACTACGCTATTACCGACAGCACTGCTACCGCCAGTTTGGATAACAAACAAGACTGTAAGATCCCACAGTCTCTTGGCTCTGGGCTTGGGATGAGAAAAACCAAAAACAATTTGCAGACTAAATGGAAATCTCTGTTGTCATTCCCTTTTCCCTATTTTTCCTTCTCCCATGCATTCCCCCAGAGCTCAGTGCCATACTTTTCCTCCTCCTCCACTGAATCATCTGGGAAGAGAGAAGGAAGAAAAAATATCAAAGGACGATAGTGCCCTCAAATGAAAGTGGGTTGTCTTTTACGATTGCAAACATGAAGGGTCTTTTGAGAACTACTTCACTTAAAACACTGTCTTACATTACTTGGAGGTTAACTTAAGTGAACTTTTGGGATCGAAAAAGTTTTAAATTTGCTCAACAGATCAAATGAAAACAGAAATTTGGGATGGGGGTAGATATCAGATTTTGGTCCAAGAAAATCGTCTGAAATATTTAGTTACCATTAAAAAAAAAAAAAAAAAAAAAAAACCCTTTGCTCATTTATTAGCATGTTACAGAAAGATGGTACTCTAGGTAGTCATGAATTCTACTTCATAGATTTATCACAGGTACCACATACTACAAAACACACTCTTCATCTTCTTCCCTTAACTAGTCAGCAATCTGGTACACCGGTTTTGGTTTCCGTGGGGTTTTTCCCTCCTAATTTGGTTACTCTCTAATGCCACTTAACTTCTTTTCCTAGCTTATATTGTTTCTGCATTCTCTCTTGCTGTTTTTACTCAACTTTCTGGCCCCTTGCCTTTTGTTTTTGTGAATAGCTATTCTCTACCTCACTGCCTCAATTTAGTTTTCTCCTAGTTTCACATGGATTCTGTTACTAGTTAAGGACTTCTGCACTGACACTAGCTAAGGTCCATGCTAGGAGATAACATCCCAAGTGCCTTTTCCTGGAATTTTTTTCAGCTCTTTGGGAGTAGACATAGGATTTGCTTTCTGCTCTCAGAAACCCTCAAAACCACTGCAATTAGGATGTTATTCACTTAACAATATAATAGAAAGTTAACAGGAAAACTGTTGAAAAAGTCCCTGAAATAATCCTGTTATTTAATTCACATCAATAACTCAAAACATTACTTTCTGCACTATTTTTTTAAATTCCACTTAATTCTCAAAATTGCATTCTGCTAAAACCTCTAAACACTTGGGTTATCTTCCCTTATTACACACTGAACAGTTACACATGTTTTTCTTTATTACCGACAAAAATACCATAACTAAAAGATAAATTTTTTGCAGATGACATTTCTCCATTTCAGCTTTAGAGTATGTAAGAATTAAGTTCATCCATGAGCAGATTTTTCCAAATACACATACTGTGTTACAGCCTAAATTTAGCTTCCTCCTTACAACCATAAATTCAAGAAAAATAACTGTAAAATATTTAAGATATGTTTAAATGTTATCAAAGAGCATATACATTTTAATGAACATAAAATAATTTTAAAGCCTTAATGAAAAGTCCTAACAGTACTGCAGAGAACAGTTAAATTTAACAACCTTCAGTCTCCCATTTTGCTGTGCTGTTAAGTGCAGTACTGCCCTATACACGTTAAAGTGCTTGATTAACAAAAAAGAACAGCAAAGCAGTCTCAAAGGAGATGAAACCTTTACCTAAAATTGCAAAGTCTCTGGTGTTATTATAAAGAACCCTAATCTTGAGGGAGAGTATTTAAAAAAAAGAAAAAGAAGGGGGGGAATAATAAAAACTAGGTATTGCTTTATTTCTTCATAAGAAGAGTTTTTTCATGAAAACCAAATGTAATGTGTGGATTTGTTTGACTTTTGAATCAACAAACCAACTCAAACAGACACTATAAGGACCACTGGGAAAATATGACTATGGACTGGGTAGAAGATGATACCAAGGAATTACTGTTAGTTTTATTAAGAATGATAACATCATTATGGCTAGATTTGAAAACGTTCTCACTTTTAGAAGATCCACACTGAAGAATTTTAGAGGTAAAATAGCATGGTGTCTCATATTGCTTTAAGATACTTGGGCTCCTAACACGACAATGTAAATCAACTACACTCCAATAAAAATTTTAAAAAAAAGATACTTGGGGTTGGCAGGAAGGTGGTGGGAAGGATTGAGAAGTGAAGCACATGTGGCAAATCTTAACCTCTGCTGAATCTGGAAGATGGAAACAGGTTTCAGGGGGTTCATTTTAGTATTTCCTCTACTTTTATGTATGTTGGAATTTTCTGAATATAAAGAAATACTTTTAAATTTGTTTCAGCTAGCTAAAAGCTAATTTAGGGTTACAAACAGATTTAACATCCTATTTTGGCAGGCCAAATATTGCAAACACTGGTGTTTTACGAACAAAATCAAGGCATGAATACATTCATTCACTTAACTTCAATATAATCAGCACCTATGTACTATATGCCAAGCATGGTGCCAGACCCTAGGAGAACAAAGATGAGTTAGACAATGTCACTATCCTTAGGGAGGAGACAGTCGGTATGAACATCTGTGATCAGGGTGGTATGACAGAAAGTTATAGAGAACAGAAGCCACACACAGAAGATTCAGGGGAAAATTGTCTGAATGGGTTTTTTCTTCATTTTTCAGCTGAAAAAGCTGATAAGTCATGATTTTAGGGGTGGGGAGCATTTAGAGAACTGAAAGGTCTAAGAGGTCAGAAAAGAATCTGGAGCGTGGCACATGCTAAATGCTACAGAGGAAGGTTAAGTGACACTGGAAACTGTTTTTGTCAGGTATTTAGCAAGCTACATGGAGTTTGGTGATCTAAACATGACACTAAAACATCAGAGGGTCCCAAACACTGTGCTAATTAAAAGAAATTAAACCTTATTCAAGACTTCAGGGTGAGGATATTTCAAGCCTTACTATCAGTCACATTAACTACATGCAGTGCAAGGCTGGATAAAAAATACCTAGAGTTCCCAAAGCAAGAAAGGTTATCCTTTCTTTTAATACCAACGTAAATTTTAAAAGGAGAACAAAGGCATAGCAACAAATACTGAACTTTTAACTTTGTGCTAAGCACTTTTAGGGGCACTATGTTACATAATCTTCCCAACAAACCAATGAGCTATAGGTACTATTATGCCTATGCCCATCAACTTACAGATAAGAAAACTGATGCTTTAAAAAGTTAGGTAATTTGGCCAACATCGATTTTGAGTTCTGGCCTTGACAAAGTCTGTCAAGTTCCAGTAAACACGGTAAAACCCATAAATCTGTATTCTTTATAGTCTACCTTTGGAATGTACATTCATGGAATCATACTATAATGTATTTTTTGCTACCTTTGTAGTCCAGTTTGTAAGATTTGTCCATGTTTATGTATTAATATCATTATCTTTGGTGCCATAGAGCAGGGGTTGGCAAACCACTATTTTTATAAATAAAATTTTATGGCAACACAGCCACACCCATTCTATTTGTTTATGTATGGTTTATGGCTACTTTTGCTCTACAGTAGCAAAGCTGAGTAATTACAACAGAGACTGTACAGCCTGCAAAGCCTAAAACAGAAGGTTTGCTGACCTTGGCCACAGAGCATTACAGGAGTATGCTGGGTATTATTCAGCTTTTATAATTTTGTCAATGTAGTTTTAATTTGCATTTCCCTGTTGACAAATATTCAGTGGCTATTCATTTTTTTTCTATGAAAAGCTTTTCCTCTCTATTGCCCGTTTACCTTTTCACATTGACATATGTATGTGCATGGACATATATACACATGTGTATATATTACTGTGATTTTAAAAATCTTTGTCAGCTGTATGTGTTAGAAATATCTTCTATTTGAGTACTTGTGACTTGTCTTTACATGCTTTCTGTTTTAAACAAGAAACAAAAGATCTCAGTTTTAATATATACAAATTTATTGACCTTTTCCTTCAACAGCTGTGCTTTTGGCAACTAGTTAAGAAAGCCTGAAATCATAAAATACCCTCTAATATTTTATTCTGAAGGCTTAAATTTTGCCTTTCACAAATTTTTAATCCATCTGGAATTTTTTTTTTAATATGGTGTGAGGTAAGAAACCATCCTCTCCCCTGCCTTCTAACAAGAAATCCCAATACCGTTTACAGAGGATTCCATCTCCTTATTTGATATGTAACACTAGCTCTGTCATATATCAGATTTCCATGTATGTAGAGTTCTGTTTTGTTTTTTTGCCTCTATTTTTTTTTACAGTATCTATTTGTGTATCCTGGCCCTAATACTACACTAACTCAATTATTAAAGTTTTACATTAAGTCTTAAAATCTGGTAGGACAAGCACTCTTCAGAAATATCTTGGCTATTCTTAGACATTTCCTTTCCAAAATAAATTTTTAAATTAACTTGTCAAGTTTCACAAAAACAAACAAAACCATACCCTACAGGGTTTGTTTTTTTTTTTAAGATGTTAGGGGTAGGAGTTTATTAATTAATTTATTTGTTTTTGCTATGTTGGGTCTTCGTTTCTGTGCAAGGGCTTTCTCTAGTTGTGGCAAGCGGGGGCCACTCTTCATCGCGGGGCGCAGGCCTCTCACTATCGCGGCCTCTCTTGTTGCAGAGCACAGGCTCCAGGGCGCAGGCTCAGTAGTTGTGGCTCATGGGCCTAGGTGCTCCGCGGCATGTGAGATCCTCCCAGACCAGGACTCGAACCCGTGTCCCCTGCATTAGCAGGCAGATTCTCAATCACTGCGCCACCAGGGAAGCCCCCCTACAGGGTTTTTGAATTTATATATCAATGACAGGTTAATTGATATATTTACAAAAAACAGTCTTTCTCCCTATGAACATAGTGTGGCCCCACATTTATTTAGGTCTTCTTTGACGTCTTTCAATACATTTTTTAAACTTTCTATATATAAAGATCTTGTTACCTCTTTTTATATTTATTCCTATGGAGCTTTTTTTCTTCACTATTGTGAAATTTTTAAAAATTTTTATTGGAGTATAGTTGATGTGAAAATTTTTAATTACATTTTTATTGTGAGCTGCTAGTTTAGAGTAACAGAACTGATTTTACTACATTGATCTTATATTCAGCGACTTGCTAACTATTATAAATCCTAAAAATTTATCTGTGGACTGGTGAATTTTCTATGAGAATATTCATATTGACTCTTAAGGGTGACCATTCTGTTCATTCCTTAAAGCTTATAACCTTTCTTGCCTTACTGACTAGCAGCTCCAGTGCAATGCTGCAGAAATGAGGTAACAAAGGACATCCTTACATTGTTGCTGATTTTTAAAGGAATACTTTTAATGTTTCTCTATCAAGGTATGATGTCAGCTGTAGGTTTTTTGTAGATGCCCTTTGTCAGGTTATGGAATTTCTCTCCTATCCTTATTTTGGAATGAGTTTGCATCCTAAAAGAATGTTGAATATTATTAAATGCTTTTTCTGTATCTTTTAGAATATGTTTTTGTTTTTTCAAAGCTTTAAACTGTTCATGTGAATAATTACATTAACAGATTTTCTAACACAGAACCAAACTTGTCTTCCTGGAATAAACTCTTTGTTCAATATGTAGTATTTCCTTTATGCACTGCTGAATTCAGCTTGTCTAATTATTTTTGATAGCCTCTTGCTCCTTAGCTATATTTTTATACTCTCTGAACACAGTAAACATTTATTTTATATTCTGTATCTAACAACCAGAATATCTGCAGTTTCTGGTGTCTGACTATATGGTTTCCTAGTTCCACTGATTAACTTATCGTGGCTCATTTGAAGAGCTCTTGATTTTTTTTTTTCCCAACTGTGAGCTCATGTTCGTAGAAACTTACTGTATCAATTCTCTGAAGTATGTGTTCCTATAGCCCTCCAGAGAGGATCTGCTTTGCTTCTCAGTTCTAACAACCTGAGATCACCTTTCACTAATTTCTTGGCTTGTTTTTCTGTTTGTTTGTTTGCTTTGTGCCATTCAGGTAGCATGAGCTCCAATTCCAAACCCAGTGAAGAGTGGACTCGTAGTTATCATTTCTCAGGGAAGACCGTTCACCTTTCCAATGAAAGACAAGCTGAGACAGGCAATCCTCCTTACCACACTCCTATTGTCCCCCACCCCTGCACTGTGGGACAAGTTTTTAAATTTTTTCCTAGTTTATTTACCCACACCTTTCAGGCAGTTTCAGCTTTTCTACCAGAGTCTCTGGACCTTTCGCCTTGCTTGATCCCAAGACTGCCTAGTACCCCATGGTCACCCTGTAAAATCCAAAGCTCTAGGCCTCGAGGGATCTACAGTACCAGCACCCCCAGCATAGCAGCCATATCACCATTACCTTACCTCCCTGGATTCAAGAGTTCTTGCTTTTGACCACTGAGGCGTTTCCTTACTTGCTTGTCAGCTCAACTATGGGTTTAAAAGGTATGACTATCTGGCCCAGTATTTGTGATGTTTAATAAGTGGAGACTTTTTTTTTTTTCCACTCTCTAATTTGCCACACTGCCAGAAACTGAAGCCTCTAAACGCTTTGAATAGTTTGCTGAGTATTTTTCCCCAGAAGAAATGTACCCCTACTTCTAAAAGCCAAAGAAAAAAATGATCATTTGATTAACAAATATGTACCAAACACTGTTCTACGCACTTAGCATGTATCACTAAACTACACAAAGATTAACGCATTCAAAAACCCTATGTGGTACAGATGGCCAACAAACACGTGAAAGGATGCTCACCATCACTAATCATTAGAGGAATGCAAATCAAAACTACAATGAGGTATTACCTCACACCAGTCAGAATGGCCATCATCTAAAAATCTATAAACAATAAATGCTGGAGAGGGTGTGGAGAAAAGGGAACACTCTTGCACTGTTGGTAGGAATGTAAATTGATACAGCCACTATGGACAACAGTATGGAGGTTCCTTAAAAAGTGACACATATATACAATGGAATATTACTCAGCCGTAAAAAGAAACGAAATTGAGTTATTTGTAGTGAGGTGGATGGACCTAGAGTCTGTCATACAGAGTGAAGTAAGTCAAAAAGAGAAATACAAATACTGTATGCTAACACACATATATGGAATCTAAAAAATAAAAAAGTGGTTCTGAAGAACCTAGGGGCAGGACAGGAATAAAGACGCAGAGAATGGACTTGAGGACACGGCGGGGGGGAAGGGTAAGCTGGGACGAAATGAGAGAGTGGCATGGACATATATACACTACCAAATGTAAAACAGATAGTCAGTGGGAAGCAGCTGCAGAACACAGGGAGATCAGCTCAGTGCTCTGTGACCACCTAGAGGGGTGGGGTAGGGAGGATGGGAGGGAGATGCCAGAGGGAGGAGATATGGGGATATATGTATATGTATAGCTGATTCACTTTGTTATAAAGCAGAAACTAACACACCATTGTAAAGCAAGTATACTCCAATAAAAATGTTTAAAAAATAAAAAATAAAAATATGAGAAATAAAATAAAATATAAAAATAAAAAATATGAGAAATTATAACCAAAAACAAAACAAAAACCCCTATGTGGGAAGAGAGGTACAGACAGCAAACAATAAACTAAGTAAAGTGAATTGTATCACAGAAGGTAGTAAGAGCAATGGAAAGAAGAACTACGGATCCTTTAAGTAGAAGGATCTAGAGTAAGGTGAAGGGACTGCGAGCTTAAACAAGGTAGCTATTACTAAAACATTATTTCCCCCACATACCACCAATTAATTTTTATTAGACATACAATTATAAGAAATTATGAGTATTTTCCTCTTCTCTTGATGTGAAGGAGGAGGATGAGCAGCCTACAGATGTGTTAATACTATATGACTCCATCCACTTCAAAGAAACACAGGCACACTTTAATATTAATAATTGGAGATGCTGCTCAAAAAGTTATGATGCTACCTATTCAAAAAATTAAAATAAATGAAATTTTAAAATAAACTTATGATACGATCAAAATAGAGACTTGAATATTTACTGAGAGAATGGTTAAATGAGAATCATCCTTCATATTTCCAAAGATAATTAGGAATTTATTGGTATCACTATTAGGCAGTTCTTTTGAATGTTAAACCTAATTTAGAAGGTAATTTGCCCAATTATATCTCATTCTTTTATGGAGATGTGCCCTATTTATAACTCCTTAAAACAGATTTTTCTCTTTTCGTAAGAAGAATCATGTATGAAGTTGAGTTAGTAACTAAATCACACCTTAAAACATTTAACTCTAAAACCAAGACTGTACTTTTCAGTCCTGTAATTATTTTCATTGCTTTTTTTGGTATCCCTCAATTTTCCCTTCCACCTCTTAAAAGGTAGAAAATAAAGCTAGAGTTTGTATTCTATATAAACATTGTGTTATGATTATACGCAACGGATGATCTCTCTCTCTCTTTTTTTTTTTTTTTTTTTTTTTTTTTTGGCAGTACGCGGGCCTCTCACTGCTGTGGCCTCTCCCGTAG
>NC_041232.1:48297049-48308937 GCF_002837175.3 Physeter macrocephalus | reverse complement strand
GCTGTGGCCTCTCCCGTAGCGGAGCACAGGCTCTGGACGCGCAGGCTCAGCGGCCATGGCTCACAGGCCCAGCCGCTCCGCGGCATGTGGGATCCTCCTGGACCAGGGCACGAACCCGCATCCCCTGCATCGGCAGGCGGACTCCCAACCACTGCGCCACCAGGGAAGCCCCTCTCTCTCTCTTTTTAATGATACAGGTAATGATGACGGTAATGGATTAATGTTCCAACATGGTCATTTTATTTTGTCTATCGGATAAAACTCCCAAAGAACAGAACCTACAAAATGTAGAGACAGGATTTACTTGCAAAACCAGAAGCTTTACAGGAAACTTGTGATCCTTTTTCAAGATTAAAAAAAACATTAGAAACAGTTCCACGTAGTAACAAAATAGGGCAACTTGAGGATGTTTCCTGAGGCAAATAACTGCATTTTAAAAACAGCAACATACTAAAGCCGGCCAGTGGTAATGCTGCTTACAGCACTGTGCAGGCGCCAGTCTGACTCTGGCCAGCTGCCACTCTCCTCCACTCTCCCGACCATGAGAATCCCTCCTGTATTTGGCAAGTAGAATTAGATCACTTCTACCTCTTCACTTCTGTCTGATTACATATTGGGCCTTGACTGAATTTTATTTTACACACTCTCAGATGTGTAAAGAAAGCAACTCGTTTTTAAAAACCTGAGTTAGGTAATGTTTACTGACATAAATATTTCTATAAGGTTCCTGCAAATTTCAGTAAAGTTTCTTAAACAAAATTGGAAAAGTAAACCTCAGAAACAAAATAAGGTCTCTGATTGCAATTAATTTTTTTTTATGAAAGCAAACCAATGATCGTGTATTTGCGGGAAAACAGCCTTTATAAGATACTAGTAGTTCATGCTAAAATATAGTAAACTATGATATATTAAAAGCCATTAAATAAAATACGTACTGAAATTTAACTATGGTACCGAGTGGTAAAGAGCTCACCTGCCTCACTCTCTCACACAATGTTCCCACCCTGAAGGTGCCAATTTAGCAACTTAGCCAAGGAATGAGAAAGAAAGGGAATTCAGGGCTCCTGGGACCTAATGCCCAACACAGATGCACTTTAACCCAAACAGCTCTATCTTTACCTATACATTGGAGCTTGATAGAAGATATTATATGAGAATATACTCTTGCTACTAAAAAGTTAGAAAACCATCCACCTACAGCAGCAGATCTTCAAATGGTAGCCTGGGGACTACATCTGGGGGTCCTCAAGATCCTTTCAAGGAGCCTGTAAGGTCAAAACTAATCATATACTAATATCAAGTTATTATTTGCCTTTTTACTCTCATTCCATCATGAGTATATAGCTGAGTTCCAGAGGCTACATGACATATGATATCATAAAAGACTGAATACAAAAGAAGATTTGAGAATCCAGCTATGAGAAGCTAAACGAGATCTGCACAAATATAAAACACTGCCACACTCCTGACTAATTTTTTGCTTTGGAAAGCAGTTATTTTTAAAAATATATTTATATCAACATGTAATGGATTTATTATTATTTTAAATGAATTAGTGTCTAAAATGTCTAAGTTTTTATCTTTAATATAATAAACATTAACAGACATAACCCACAAAACAAAAAATCTTTGGGGTCTTCAATAATTTTTTGGTATAAAGTGGTCTAGAGAAGAATAATATTGAGAGCCACTGGTCTATAGAATAAAATCCAAAATTCATAGTAAAACATTCCATACTTACATTGATTCCACAAACATTTATCAAATGCCAGCTTTATGCTGGGTTATAGGTGCTAGGGATACAGCAATAAACAGGACAGACCGGGTTCCTGCTCTCATGGAACTGTAGCCAAGTGCTGGGACACAGACAATAAACAAAAATAAAAAGTGTCAGCTAGTAAGGAGCGCTCCGTAAATAAATTAAAAGGACAGGTGGGGGCTTCCCTGGTGGCGCAGTGGTTGCGCGTCCGCCTGCCAATGCAGGGGAACCGGGTTCGCGCCCCGGTCCGGGAGGGTCCCACGTGCCGCGGAGCGGCTGAGCCCGTGGGCCATGGCCGCTGAGCCTGCGCGTCCGGAGCCTGTGCCCCGCAATGGGAGAGACCACAACAGTGAGAGGCCCGCGTACCGAAAAAAAAAAAAAGGACAGGTGCTGTGTTAGCAAGGGTCTGGGCCGTTCCTCTCTGCCAGGTGATCAGGAAAGGCTTTTCTGAGGCAGTGTTGCTGAGGAGACAGGAAGCCACAGAAGAGCCCGTGGAAGAGCATCCCCGACAGAGCCTTGGAGACAATGCCCAGCATGAGCCGGCCACACATCCGCTTCCACTCCACACCTCCCTTCAGGGGCCCTGCCCTGCTAACCTCGCCCAGGCTCCAGTGTGCCATGCTGTCTCTGGCTTCCACATCTCCACATGTGTTGACTCCTCTGTCTGAAATGGCCTCTGCTTGTCCATCTGCCAGATTCATATAACACTCAGCCCAAAGTTCCGTGAAGGCAGAGCCTTTGTATTCCCAGGACCCAAGGCTGTGCCTGCTGACATGTTGCTGGGATTCAAGGAACCACTCCTCGCCTCATCAGACCTCTCCCTCCACACACCTCTACTGACGTCATCCTGCAGGTGTATTTTTGTATGCCAAGTCCACCCATTTGACTGGCCTCTCACTGCTGTGGCCTCTCCCGTTGTGGAGCACAGGCTCCGGACGCGCAGGCTCACGGGCCTAGCCACTCCGCGGCATATGGGATCTTCCCGGACCGGGGCACGAACCCGTGTCCCCTGCATCGGCAGGCGGATTCTCAACCACTGCGCCACCAGGGAAGGCCTGGAAGGCATTTTTGAACTCACAGTGCCAAGCAGTGTCTGATTCATAGCAGCAGGTGCTTAATAACTATGAGACAAATGACTAAATCACTGAATCGACTTTTATTCTAACTATAACTATTTTTATGTCTTACCTTTAACTATAGCAGGAATTAAGATAGAAAGTCTTATCTTTCTATCACCCACTGAGTAGAACACTGGGCCTTATACATCACACACTCCATAAATGTTCATCAGATTACTGAATTTCATCTGTAAAGCATGTTATAAACTTCAGAGCCATTTTGTAAAGGGCAACGCTGTCAAACAGGCATATCCCCTATTCCGTTTCTCCCCTAATGGTGCAAGAGGTGGCTGGTATCCACATCACAGGTCTCAGCTCCTGGGTCAGCATTTAAGAGAAGCAAAAGCTCCTTGTTAGACACCACACTGTAATAAAAGTCAGCCAAAAACTGAAAGTTAAGTAAAGGGGATTCAGCATTGTAGCCGGCAATTGCACACAGCAATCAAAACAGTAAAACATGACCCCAAATTATTCAATGTAGATGGGTGTTAGTTCTTATTGTTTCTGATCAACTGAGTTGATTTCTGTTATGGGAGCTGAGAGGCAGCTCTACGACCTGGTAGCTGTTTGCATTACAAACTCCCTTAACTCCATGATGTCCTAATTTTCCTGTGCCATGAGCAGTTGGTTTGTTCATAAATTTTTTTAATAGTTCTCTTCTGTTGGCTATCCAATGTATTCTACCATGCTAGAAGGGCAGGTCTAATTCACATTATACCATCTGTGAGTTTTATTAAAACACCATATAGGACTTCCCTGGTGGCGCAGTGGTTAAGAATCCGCCTGCCAATGCAGAGGACACAGGTTCAATCCCTGGTCTGAGAAAACCCCACAAGCCGCGGAGCAACTAAGCCCGTGCACCTCAACTACTGAGCCTGCGCTCTAGAGCTTGCGAGCCACAAATACTGAGCCTGCACGCCACAACTACTGAAGCCCATGCACCTAGAGCCCATGCTCCAGGACACGAGAAGCCATCGCAGTGAGAAGCCCGTGCACCGCAACGAAGAGTAGCCCCCGCTCGCCACAACTAGAGAAAGCCCGCACACAGCAACAGAGACCCAACGCAGCCAAAAATAAATAAATAAATAAATGGTTTTTTTTTTAAAACACACCATATAAAATTGGATTAGCTAATGAAACAAGGTACAAAAATGCCCCCCAAAGTAGCTATCAAGAAGATCAATATTTAAGTTTTAAAGTGATGTTACCATGAATCATGCTCAAGGAGCTAGCTGCTTCCATTTATTTCTAACAGCAGTCATAATTAACGTGATTCTGAAAAAACAGAACAAAAACTATTTGATTACTAGTTAATAAAAGTAACTTAATAAAAAAACCTATAGTGACAGGGGTGTATACAGCAGACTTTCAATAACAAACACATGCTACTTAGTCTTCCATGTGTCCTGCAGCAGTAGAATATCCACCACACTTAACAGAGGCACTGTTCTCAGTTGTAAGGGCTCCTTATCTACACTGTAGATTATAAATGCCCTCTGCTTCTCTTCAGTCCCCTTCCTGTGGGTCCCTTCAAGGCTCATTAGAACTCTCAGAGCATTTACAGGAGAATAAAGAAATCTAAATCTAAGCTAATAAAATTTGCAGCAGGACAGAAACTATGACAAAGATCTTAAAAAAGACAAAAGAAACCCTGTTGGATGGAGAGTTGGGAAACAATTTAGGATAAAATTCTGTGGGATTATTTATTTCAACTACCCATGCCATTATTTTTATGACCACCAGGAATACCTGATGGTAGTTTTAAATTACACTGACTAAATATGCCTACAGAAACCTTCAGAAGCACCGTTTTTAAAGGTTGAGGTTTTGGGCTTGCTATACAGTAATAATTTATCAGCATCTAATTTCATATAAATGCTACACATCCTCATCTATTAAAGAAGAGGCCTACAATAAATGCATGCTAAGATTTCCTGGTAGGGCAGGCTTCACGTGCCTGTGACCTGTGCAGTCACACAGGGCCCCATGCTTAGAAGGGCTCCACGTTTTGGTTTAATGCTCTGCTCTCACGGTCTTGAAATTCTTAATGGTTTTTAATAAGGGGCCCCACATTTTCATTTTGCACTGGACTCACTCACATTATATAGCTGGTCCTATTCCTTGAAATTTTAACACTGTATGATCCCACGGAATGACACATCCACGGTTCCAGACACAATGCAGATTAAAAACAAACAAAAAAAACAACTGAAGTTACCTATGTTCCATAAGTTTCAGTATAATGACTTTCAGAACAATTTTCTACCTCTATCAAAAAGAATCAAATGTACACTGAAGATCATTCAAACGCTAGGGATTCATTTCACTTTTATATATAAATAATATTTAGTATTATTTGAGATGTCATTATTACAACGTATGCCTTCAAAAAGAGAATCTGAAGGGATTAATACTAAGCAAAGAGCAAGCAGCTGATTATAATCAATATAAAAAAATGAATTCACTTTGTCTCAGCCACTGCTCTCTCCCAAATGCTTCTGACCATATCTGTCTTTCCCATCTTCCCTATTAAAAAATAATTCTCTTTCAGGAAAAAATTCTTAACAGTCCCAGTAGTACCTATGATGGCAAGAATTAAAACAAAATTTAGAGTTATAATTAATCCAAATAAACTATGATGCATAGCAGTGCTTTCAACTCATAAACAACACAATCTAACAGAGCACACAGAGAAGAGTTCAATGGTAGCAACGGGCTCTAGGTAAGATCATCAAAGAGAAAACACCATTTCAGAGGAGAGATCTGAAAAACAGCTATTTCCACATGCCAGGAGATAGGTCACAGAAGCAATGTTGTATTAATCTTATGCTGTATTAATCTTATTTTATCTCCCATATTCTGATAAGCTGACAGCGCTTTAACTGATCTAAATTTTTTTGTATAAAAATTCCATTTCAACCTAAGATTACTGTGTATTCCCTAAAGCACCACCAATGCCAATCAATGATCAGCTTTCTATAGACAGATGCAGACAAAAAGTAAATGGGGATAAGATTTAAAATAAAACAAAAACACCACTGGTAAGTCAGTCAACAAAGACTGTCATGTAAAAAATGTCCAAAAGAAATATCAGTTTTGATAAAACTAGGTAACTGGATTTCTGGATAAATAGGGTTTGTGGTGAGAAGAATGTTATATGACATAAAGCACTGTACATACAGTTATACGTGTATTATATACTGTGTATCTATATTGCTCTTTCCTGTGGTAGATTCAAGGATTTGCCGTTAGAAAGCTTTTACTCTGTCCACAGATAGGAAGGAACTGGGAGGTTCTTATAGGAAAGAGTATCTGAATTTGGACTGACAGTGCCTCTACCATGGCTAGTGCTTAGTTAGGGCCAGGGTGTGGGCCTTCATTTCCTGCGTCTTGAAGAAAGAAAGAGGGGGAAGATGCAGCCAGCATGCTTCTTTGCCATCCTAGCGGGTATACTTTGTATCTTCCACGAGGATCTTCTTTCCTGCATTTATCACACAACAGCGCGACTATTTACTCACACATCTCTCTCTGCCAAACTGTGAGCTCCTTGAGGGCAGAGACCTCATATTAGTTCATTTCTGTGTCTTCTCAATACCCAGGACTGTACTTGAAGTGCACAACGGACACTAACAAAAGAACATTTTAGTAAATGAACAAATGAATCTTTGTTTAGTTTGGCCAAAACAATTAGTGGAGTACGTACAAACAGGCATGAAATGAAAGAAGGACATTCTGAGAGGTGACACAGATGCCTTTCATACCAAGGCACGGAGACAGCCTCAAGCAACAGAGTTTACTTTCAAGATACACAAAGCAGATTGTGAGGTGTCTACTGTTCGTGCCCTCTTCTGCAGTTACAGAACCCCCAATTTTTGCAAGGCACATGGACAGCTAGTAAAAGAATGTATTTCCCAGTCTCCCCGTCAGTGAAGATCTAACTGATATGAGAGAAGTCTTGTGTACAACTTCTAGAGATGTCCAAAAAGGACCAGACGGAGCATGCCTTCTCTTCTACTCTTCCTCCATCCTGCTGCATGGAACGTGAATGTGACGGCTCAGGCCACGAGGATGAAGACTAGACCCTGGGATGGCAGAGAACAGAGCTGGAGCCACCAAGATCCCGGAGAACCATGGAGCTGCCACCCCAGCAATGAGCTGTCTATGCTCTGACTTGGACACGAAAGAGAAGTAGCTCTTCTTGCCTCAGCTACCCTTGTTCTGGGTCTCTGGAACAAGTACTCCCAACTAATCCTATCCTACAGAACATGCAAGGAACCCAGGAATCCCAAGCCAAGCTGGGCAGAAGTGACCACAGGGCTGGGGCTCACAGAGGGAAGCAGAAATGCAAAGGCCCCCAGCAGCCAGAATTGATCATGGCTTTTTTACTCTCTCATGGCTTCCTAACAGGCTCAGGATCCTCAGTCTCAGTCTTGGAAGTTAAATTCTCTACATGAGAAAGGAGCTAGCTGGCCTCACTTATTTTTTCAAGCCAGGTCTTATCACAGTAGCTGCTACTGGCCTGGCTGCCTTGCCTTGGTCTGGTGCACGTTTCTGAGGGCTATAAAATTATGACCAACCAAGAGCACCTTTGAGCAGAGACGGGGGGTGGGGGGTAACAGTTTCCTGCAGAAGGTCATATAAATATGGCCAGTGCTATGACTGACATAACTCACAGAGGATAGTCAGAATCTGTTGTTTAAATCCCAGCCTCCAAAAGCAAAAGATATAAACAGAGATCTGATATCGAATCCTGAGCCCCACTTGAAATATTCCAGGGGTCTGACCCAGGATTTTACC
The DNA here is from genome assembly GCF_002837175.3 of Physeter macrocephalus. Taxonomy (NCBI): domain Eukaryota; kingdom Metazoa; phylum Chordata; class Mammalia; order Artiodactyla; family Physeteridae; genus Physeter; species Physeter macrocephalus. The sequence continues at coordinate 48,301,263 of NC_041232.1, read as the reverse complement.
CATGTCAGAATGCAAATCCAAAATGCTACTTTTTAAAAGATGCAGGGCAAAGATGGGAAAGGTCTTCCTCTAATGGAAAGTGAAGCAGCTCCAATTATCCTGCCCCTTCCCTGGTCTACTGCATCACCTGAGAGAAGTGAAAAGTCTGTTTCCAGAAAAGTCAGGGATACAATCTCAAAACTGCTATTTCCTCTCTTGAAGACTTTTTCTAAATAACTAGTCTGAAAGTGCCTTTTAAATAAACAAGCGCTAATAAAACAATTAGGCTAATTTTAATACCATGACATATACTATACTTGTTCCATGAGGGTAAACAAGATTTGAAGCCTTGGCTGTTACATATAAAGTTGAAAGGCAGAAGAGATTTTATATTTGTCATGATACTGTGATAATCATTAATGCTGTCCACCAAATATTTCTGGTTCTCCTGGCAGGCACATGGTAGATTTGCGATTTTCCATCCCCTTAAAATATGGGTTAGGCATATGACTTGCTTTGGCCCCTGATATGTGAACAAAAATGACACAAAGAAGCTTTAAGAAACAGTGCACAATTTGCCCTGCTCTCTTTCCCTCTGTGCCAGTGCTGGCAACATTTAAGACAGTAACTGCTCCCTCAGCTTGGGTCCCAGAGGGGGATGAGGCAGAGCAGAGTCCCCAGCCAACCAGTATATAAGCCACTGAGATTTGAGGGTTGCATGCTAGTACAGCATATCTCATCCTACCGTGATGTGTAAAATATAAATGCCTAAATATTCATAATTGTTTGAGCACAATTGCTAATATAAAGACTTGTTTTCACAGTGTTGTAACTGCTTTTGATGCTAAAAAAAAAAAACAGTATTAAATAAACATACGCAGACAACTGAAACCTTAAAGCAAGGGAGACCTAAGTTAGCTCCAAAGTTTACCAGGGAAAAAAGTCTCTGCTAGAAGAGCCAACTATATAAGCACTTAAAAGCTACTGGTTTTAAGACTGCCAAAATGTTGATAATTCCTGAGGTAAGAAGATGAATATATGGGGATTCATTATACTATTCTACTTCCATATACATTTGAAAATTTCCACAGTAAAGAGAGAGCATATGAACCATCTGAAGAATCTTAAAGAAACCAAAAAAAATTTTTTAAGTAAATAAATAAATAAGCTACTGGTTTTAAGTCCTCGGGGGCGGGGGAGGGGGGGAGTTTTAAAAACACTGTTAAAAACTTTACTACTGCTACTTAAATACAAGCTGTAGAAAGAGACTGCCTTGGGGCTACTAAATTATAATAAAAATCTGAGATGGCTCACTGTTTTTCAAAAAAAAAATCTCCTAATTCCTAATTAAGTTTAACTAGATATTTGTCGTGGGCTCCAAAATAGAGGATATTTGAGATGAAAAGTACATTACAGCTTATTCAGGGCAACCTTCTTGTTATTGCTCATAGGGAAAGTTAGGTCTGTGACATAGGTTCTTAATGGCAAAGTAGAAACTATAACCCAGGTCCTCTGAGTCTAATTCATGCAGTTTCTACCTTGCCAGGTTAGGGGACCAGCCTATTTAACAGCATCTTAATGATTTTACTTTGAACATCCAGCAGAAGGAATCTCGTTATGTCTTTCCAGTGCAATTCTGCATCATGACATCTGCTGAGATGCCATTAGCTGTAAGTGAACAGAAATCACACCTCAAACTGCTTAAACATAAGGAAATTTACTGGCTCACATAACTGTTAGTCCAGGGGTAGGGTGGAATTCAGAGTTGTCAGCCTAGCAACTCTCGCTCCATCCCTCTGCAATACTTGCAGCCACCTTCTGCAGCTGGTTTCCTCCTTGAGTTTAACAAGATTGCTGCAGCAGCCCAGAGCCTCACAGTCAAATCTGACAACGTCTACACAAAGAGAGTGGCCACTTCCCCATGCCTTGGACAAGGAAAAAAGTCTTTCCCAGAAGCTTCAGCAGATTTTCCTCAGCCTAAAATTGTAACATGCCTATTTCTCAATCAATCCCTAGCAAGGGGGATGGGACTAGCATGATGGCCTTAGATTACTCAGGGCCACCACTGATGGCCACACAGTGGGGAGAAGAGAAGCCATGACTGGGAGAGAACTGCACATCAACACAAGGATAGCCAGTGATTCCTAATCTACGGCCAAGAAGCCTCAGGAAGTTGAAGAACTGCCTCACTATCCTTCTGAATAAATTACATCATTTGTGTGTGAGAGAGAAAGAGATACATGGTACTACCATTTAAAAATATGCACATACACTAAAATTAATAAAATTCAATTTTATTTAAAAGCATTAATTAATTCATGATAATTTTTTAAACAGCATAGAGGCAATGCAGCACACACTACCTAGGTTTGCACCTGGCTTTCACACCTATTATCAAGTGAGTTCACACAAGTGGTTACCCACATTAAAAGATCGTTGTGATGATTAAATAAGCAGCATGTAAAGGGCTGATATCAGACACAGTATAAATTGTATTGAGCAAAGCACTAAGTAAGTTCTAGCTATTATTTGTCTTATACAAGTAAGTTACTACAGTGTGAAGAATTACGAAAAAGTTTTTAATTGAGGTAACATCGGTTTGTAACATTATATAAGTTTCATGTGTACAACATTATATTTCTACTTCTATATACCCTACAGGGTGCTCACCACCAAAAATTTAGTTTCCATCTGTCACCATACAGTTGATCCCCTTTATCCATTTCACCCTCCCCTCACCTCTTCCCCTCTGGTAACCACTACTCTGTTCTCCACATATATATGTTTTGGCTGGTTGTTCATTTATTTTGGTTTTCTGTTTTTTATAGATTCCACATATGAGTGAAATCATATGGTACTTAGTCTTCCTCTGACTTATTTCACTTAGCATAATACCCTCAAGGTCCATCTATGTTATTGCAAATAGCAAGATTTCATCTTCTTTATGACTTAGTAGTATTCCATTGTATATGTATTCAATATGCCACATATTTATCCATTCATCTGTTGATGGGCACTTAAGTTGTTTTCATATCTTGGCTATTGTAAATAACGCTGCAATGAACATAGGGGTGCATATATCTTTTCGAATTAGTGTTTTTTATTCTTGGATAAACACCCAGAAGTGGGATAGTAGATCATATGGTAGTTCTATTCTTAACTTTTTGAGGAATCCCCATACTGGATCCATAGTGTCTGCACCAATTTACATTCTTACTAAAAGTGTAGGAGGGTTCCCTTTAAGAATCACGAAAATCTTTGATATTGAAAAGGAGACATTTCTTTTCAGCTGCCTAGCATCCATCCTAATTTCCTTTTGGAGAATTACCTCTCCCTGCCTTGTATAATCTTGCAGAGACTGTATAACCATATGTCTACTCAGGTTCACTGCTGCAATCTATACAAAAATATAAAGGGAGAGACTTTCCCTGTCTCTGGTGGAAACCCTTTTTCCCTAGTTCAGCACACTTTAGCATATAAAAGGTTCATGTTCATAATGAAACTCTATTATATCTCAATAATGCGTAAGGGCAGAGATTATTCAGAGGTGAGAGAACAGTATAAGTTATCCAGCTGGCTTGGTTCAGGTTTAAAGTCCTCAAGAATTTTTTCCTGGAATTCTATTTTTACTATCCTAGTCTACATCACTAGATCCCTGTCTACTTTGATTTGTCTTATTTCCACCTTCCTGCCCAATCTGAATCTAGCTACTGTCTTTAGTTCCCATTTTGAGTGTCTGGAGAAAAGTTTTTCCGTTTCAGGGCTCAGATAAACCCATGCTAAGTGATTTCATGCTTCTTTCTGCTCTGACATAATCTAGCCTAACTTCTATATCTAACACCCAGTGTCCTAAGTTCTTTCCCCAAGCTCTCCTGTTTTCCCTGGTCCTACCTTCTTCCATTTCTCAAAATGTACCCCAAATTTAACTTTTAAAAAATGCCTACCGGAAAATCGCATCTAACTGGTGGTTTCTTTCCCCTCTAGCCTAGTTATTGTATCTCTTCATAATATTCTAATTCACAAAAAAAAAAATTAAGGCAACTCTCATCTGGCCCAGAAATATCTATGACTTCCATTTGCAAATTAAAAAAAAAATACTGGGGGCTTCCCTGGTGGCGCAGCGGTTGAGAGTCCGCCTGCCGACGCAGGGGATATGGGTTCGTGCCCTGGTCCAGGAAGATCCCACATGCCGCGGAGCGGCTAGGCCTGTGAGCCATGGCCGCTGAGCCTGCACG
>NC_041232.1:48286111-48296616 GCF_002837175.3 Physeter macrocephalus | reverse complement strand
GCTCCGCAACGGGAGAGGCCACAACAGTGAGAGGCCCACGTACCGCAAAAAAAAAAAAAAAAAAAAAAAAAAAAAAAAAAAATACTGGGGTGGAAGAATTACTTTTCACTGTATAACTTTTGGTACTGTCAGGCTATTTTACCATGTAAATGTTAACTTCTATTTTAAAAAAATTCCCATTACTTAATAATGCAAAAAAATGACCTTAGTCTCCTTACTCTCCCAGTAGTATTTTTATGCAGAAACATGTGGACATCATATGGAGAGAAGAAGGCATCCCTAAATTCATAATCATTTTTGTTTAGTTTTGTTTGGAAGGTGGCAAGTAAACAGGCAGCAGCTTGCTGCCATAGGCTTACGGTCTGGTTACTAAACAAAGCCAATGGTCTTCCACTGCTGAAAGTTTAAGGGAAATCTGAAGACCTTTGTGGAGCCCGTGACCCCTCAGAAAGTGATATTGGCAAGGACTTCTAGGGGCCCAGGTGATGGCATGACTGGGTTAGTCACTGCCACTTCTCACAAGTCTGGAGCTGCTAGTAAATGAAAACAGAACAGATCAGGACTGGCAATCAAGCATCGCTGTGGGTGTGAGTAAAGTGAACTGCAGGTGGACCCCACTTTGTCTGCCCTAAAAAAATGGATCAGTCCCAATCTTCTTACATATTATTTTACTACATTTTTGTTATATATGAGGGTATTCTACATAGGACATTTACCATAATATTAAAATAGAGTATTGTAATAGTTAAGTGTGAACTGTGGATTAGTCAAAATCTGCTACTTCATTTAGGCCCCACCCCCAAAATATGTAACCTTATATTCTGAGACTGATCTTCAAGACACCACCCAACCTTCCCCAATGGGTTGATGTCAGCACTGGACTGACCACGTTCTTCCTCACTTCTAATCCCCTCCATCCTCCATCGGCTGCAACACTCAAGCTGACTTCTAACACTGTCGTCCTCAGTGGCCCGGATCCTGGTGCTCTGTCTTCTGTCTCAGGGCCCAACACCAACCTGCCTGTCCACACCTCACACGGATACCTCGGCCCACACCAAACCCAGACACAGACCACACCTGGCCACGGTCTCCCCACCATCTGGCGCACACAATCCTCACCCCACCAAACCTGCCCTTCTCCATTTGCCCCTGAGCCATTTCCTCTTCCCCTACCCCACCTTCCACGTGCTCAGCTATCAACCAAGAAGTCACACAACCTTTGTTATTTCACCCTCCGGACACACAAAAATTCCCTCACCCACTGGACCGTTTGGCCTTTCAGTCCTAACCCTAGGCAAGTCCCACTGTTTTGTTCTGCTTTGACTTCCAGGATATTAACATCACAGAGAAAGTCCGGACACCAGGCTGACTGGGTCCACCAGAAACCCACCTCACAGCCCAGCCAGCCACGTGTGCACACCCTCGTGGCCACGCCACGCGGTTCTGGCCCCAGCTCCATGAAGTCTCTCCTCCTCAGACCCGCGCTCCTTCCACTTCACTCGCACCTCACGCGCCCTCTGCTCTCTCAGAGCCCTTCCCTCTCCCCAAGGACGGTGCCCTCCACTTGCACACTTAGTCGCATCCCTTCCCAAAGCCTCGGAAGTCTTGTTCCACACACGCTTTCCTTCCGTCTCTCACACTCACCAGCCCTTTCTCCTGAGATAACTGTCAGAGATGAGGGTTTTGTCTCTCCTTTCCCCACAAAACCAGATTCTTAAAAATGAACTGCCAACATTTAAACATCAGGACTTTGCACTCAAAACAAAATCAGGATTCCTGGCTTCTCTGGGAAAACAGAATCCTCTGCCCCCAGGGAGGGAGCACACGCCAAGAGCAAAGTCCTCGGAGCCGATAGGGGGCCGCCCCCTCCAGCGGGGGCATTTGTCCCCTCCGACCACAACCCTCCTTCCTTGTCCCGTCAGCCCCGCGCTGGGCCCCTGCTCTCACAGGCCACTCCCACTGCCTACAGGCAACGGCTCCGCTCCTCCTGTCCTAGAAGCCACCCGCCTCGACTGCCCCGATCAAGCCCCACCCTCCTCCTCCTCTCCAGCTCCTCAGGGAACTGGCTCCACCTGCCGTCACCACTGATCACCTTGTAATACGATTTCTGCCGTCACCTCGCTGCTGGAACTGCAGGGAGCAGAGCAAGTCTCTCCACACTCCGGCCTGCAGCACTGGACAGAAGTGTCCGTCATTCCTCACAAGGCCTCCTCCCCCAAAGTCAAGACTTTCCTGACTCTGTTCTCTTCTAATTCCCCTCCTGACCTTCCAATGGCCAGGCACCTGAAAACACCTCTGAAGGCCACACAGGCCCCATAGTCAGCACGCTCTCCCCTGTAACACTGCCACCACTGTAGTCCAGGCCTCCTGCAAGTCTCCTCACTGGTCTCCATGCTTCTCTTCCACCCATCCTACCTCCTGCATGAATCCATTCTCCACACTGCAGCAGGGTGATCTGCCTAAAATTTGAGACAGGGCTCTCTCCTGCTCAGAGCCTTCCAACAGCACTGGGATTAAGGTCCTGCATCACCCGTCCCATCATCCCTGCCAATTTCTCTCCCTGCGTCTCACCTCACTTTCCACTGCACCAGTGGCCCTTCAGCCACAGTGATCTTTGAGTTCCTTAAACAGAGTGCGTCCTCTTCTGCTACATGGCCTCTGCACGTACCATTCTTTTTACCTGGAATCTTCTTGCCCCGCTCTCTGTACTAAAATCTTTTTTGACCCCTGGGTCTCAGCTGAAACATCATTTCCCCATTATTTATTTTGTTTGTTTGTTGTGAAAACTCCCATTATTCACTTAATTGTCTCTATTTTTGTCTACCCCGTTAGATTGTATGATCAACAAGCACAGGAACCATGTCTGTTTTGTTCACTGTGTATTCACATAACCTGGCCCACAGCAGATACTCAATAAATATTTGCTCAATGACGACGTAAAAGACTCTTTCCTTCTCTGCAGTCCCAAATGTAAGCATCCCCTTGGATTCATTTCTCGGCCCTCTCCACCACTCCCTATTATCACCATCTCCGTACTGCTCATGCTTATCTGTCCCTCCAGAACCAACCTGTCCTGCCAAGATCAAGTTCCACAATTACGATGGCCACAGGACAGTTCCACCTGGAGTCCCTCTCTGGCACCTACAACTGGACATGTCTCAAGACACACTCAGTAACTATCCTCAAACAAACTCTCCTGTTTTGTTCCATTTCTGTTAATGGTGATATTCTCCTAGAGGTCGAGTGACTGACTTCTCTCTTTCCTTCATGCACTGACAAGAACATCTGATTCCATCTCTAAAAATGCAGCTATATGTTCCTGTATACATGGTCAACTAGACTGGTGCATTAGCCTCATGTCTTACCTCTAGTCTTAAAATAAAAATCACCCACCTACATGTATTTTAAAGTTCAATTCTGATGTCAATCAACAGTCCCATCAAAGTCCTTCCATGTCTCCCTACTGTCCTCCAAATAATGTCCATATTCTTCTGCTTGGTATTCAAAGACCCTATTAATCTTGTCCACACTATTCTAACCAGGCAATCTAGCTTAGTGGTTAAGACCATAAACTCTGGAGCCAGATTGCCATGTTAAATGCACAGACACAGGGAAGGTGCACATCCCAGCTTCACCACTTAACTTCCCTGGGCTACAGTTCCTCCATCCTTCATCTAAACAATGGGGGTAATGATAAGAGTAGTTACCTCCAAGGACTGTTGTAACGATTAAGTGAACTAGTATATGTAGAACACTTGGAATAGTGCCTGGCACTGATCAGTGCTACACACATTCATTGTGTCTTATTTGTGTTTTGCAGCACCATCTCCAACTGTCAATAGCTTACATCCCAGTCTATCTGAACCAACTCCTTGTTTCTCTAATACTCCTCAAACTTCCCCTTCTGAGGTAAAAGCCCACAACACTAGCTGATAAACAATGGCTGAGAAGCTGCCAGTATTACACCTCTTCCTCTAACTCAAGGACATCTCCAGTCGAAAGCCTCTACCACAAAGCTCCTTCCTCTCCAGGAACGTCCTTATAGCTCATGCACTGAAATGCCCCAGAGGCTGCTCATCATAGGATTTCCAGCCCTATTCAGAAGACTCCTAGTCTACAATTAACCATCCTCTTCTTCCCTCTACTTTCTCACTCCTCTCCCAAGTTTCAGATCAGAGACCATCTTACCACCATTCTCCACGCCGAGTGGCAAAACTGTTTTAGTTCTCTTATGCCCCTATTTCTGGGTAGAAGTTGAAACTCTCATGGCTGCTCTCCCTACAACAGTCCTATTTCATCAGGTAGTGTTCTCTGCGCATGGAAACACTTAAAATAATTAAAACTAATTCTGCGGCTTGACTATGAGCAGAATACGGACTTCTCTCTGAAGCAGCCAGGCCTCACTTACCCTCTACAGCCCCTGCCACACACAGGGACTGGTAAATACTAGAAGAGTGTTTATTGATAACTCACGAATCCCTAGAGATGGAAAAATGAGAGTTACAACATTCCCAGAAAATTTCACTCACTCTTTAACCTTAAGAGAAACAATAAATATAAACGGCAATGTGCAATTTCCAAAGACCAATCCAATAACTTAGCATGTGGCTTTACCAACAAATGCAAATTCGACTCCTTTTTATAACTGAACTGATACTTAAAAAAAAATTTTTTTTAATGAGAAGGAAGTCGTAACTACCAAGGACACACAGATCTAGCAAAAACCATGACATCTAAACTAAAGAACTACCTTCAATTCACCTCAAGGCTCCCCAAAAGGGTTTATCTAGTGTCTCTTAGTGTTTATCCCATAGCTAAGGTCACCAACCAAAAGATTACATACCAGAAACCTATATTTACACATCTTTACAGAACCAAAAACCACCATATATTCTCTATGTAACATTAGAAGTTATAATTACAATGATTGTAAAGGATTCTTATAAACACTTGTAGGAATTTATTCTATAACTTATAACATTTTATAAGAACTCTAAAAATTAAAGGAGAAATAAGTCACATAAAATCAGAGGTGCACTCTGAACTCTGATCGCTAATGTAACAGCTGCCCTAAAACATTCCTTCTCCTTAAGGATTAAAAGGGTTTCACATTGAAGACATCCCTACAAAAATACAAGGAAAATAGCAGAGGAGAAACTAAACTGAATGGCTGATCACTGACTTCTAGTTTCAAAAAGAATCAAGTAGTCATACCCTAGGCAGTGCTAGTCAAAGTGTGGTCCTTAGACAGCAAACTGCTTGCACCTACTCCATGAAGAGATTGACAGTAAGTACTGAGATTGACAGTAAGCACTTAGAAACTTTGACGGCAATGTTACAGAACTTTTACATCTACTGAATCTAACAATAAAAAATTGTAAGTTATATATTGTAGGCTTTTAATTTCCTTTTTCTTATAATTCATACTTCACATATGTTAGAAAAGAATCAGCCTGTGACAAAGGGAAAATGTTAAAAACTGGTCCTTCAGGGACATTTGCTGCCGGGAAGATGGAGTAGATGTACTTTTCCTTATTCCTCCCACTAACTACAACTAAAAATTCTGGACAGTGCATATGAAACAAACATAAGAAGACTCTTAAATGTGGAGAGAAGAAGGCAGAATGGCAAGACCTCAGGACCTGAGGAACAACACAATGGTGACTACCCTGGGTTTTATTTTTGCCTCATATACCCCAAACTTGGAAGTGAAGAAGCTGGCCAACTGGAAATGCCAACAGGCACAGACAAAAAAAAGCCCAACAAAAGCCTGCTCTCTCTAGCCAAAGGACCAAAGAAGGGACATCTTAGCAAGACAGAAAACGCTAAGGGAAAAAAATGACTCTACTTCAGACAAAAACCACAGAAAAAACTGTGGCCCACCCAGGCCAGCAAAGGTCAGGTACGTAGCTTAAATTTCCATATACTCACCAGGCTGTAACAAGGCACCCCAACCCGATCCACACTAGACTGGTGCTAAGGAGGCCAAGTAGGGAGCCCAGGCTTTCATCCATGTCAGCTGCTAACAAGGGACACTTCCATATCATGTCCCCTGAGAATCCTGAACCTCTAACCCCATCTGACAGTAACAAAACACTCTACTTCTTGGGTCAAGGGAGGCCAAGTGGGGAGGCTGTACTTCTAATTCCTCCTAGCAATAACAAGGTAGCACCACATGCCACCCCTACCCCTGCTGGAGTGGTGTCAAAAAAAAGCCAGCTAAAACAAAGGCTTAAATAAGATCCAGAATTTCACAGAATATGAAAATTTCCAGGTTTTAATAAAAAAACAAAAAGACACTCCATACCAAAAGCCAGGATGACCTCAAACTAAATGAAAAAGACATTAATAGATACCAACACCAAAATGACAGAGATGTCAGAATTATCTGAGAATGATTATAATGCAGCTGTGACACAAATGCTTCAACAAGAAATTTCAAAATAAATAAATAAAACAAATAACCTCAACAAAGAAACAGAAGATACAAATAAGAACAAAATGGAAATTTTAGAGCTGAAAAATACTGAAATAAAAAGCTAAGTTGATGAACTCAACAGCAAAATGGAAGGGACAAAGAAACTGAAAGATACAAAATCGGAAATTACTCAAACTGAACAACAGAAAGAAATAAACTAAACAAGAATTGACAGCCTTAGGAACCTGTGGGACCATAACAAAAGATCTAACATTCAAGTCATCAGAGTCTTGAAAAGAAAGAAAGAGAGTTTGCTGAAAAAGCACTTGCACTCAGGAAATAATGGTGAAAACTTCCCAAATTCGGAAAGAGACACAAACCTACAGGTTCAGGAAGCTGAGTGAATGCAAACAGGATAAACCTAAAGAAATCCAAACCAACATTTATCACAATTAAATTTCTAAAAACTAAAAATAAAGAAAAAATCCTGAGGACAGTGATAGATAAAAGACACCTTAACTACAGAGGAAAAACTATTCAGGCAGTGGATTTCTCATCAGAAACCACGGAGGCCAGAGGTAAGTGGTACAACATTTTTCAAGTGCTAAAAGAAAAGATCAACACAGAATCCTATACCCAAAGAAAATATCCTTCAGGAATGAAGAGCAAATCAAGTCATCCCCAAATGAAGGAAAACAAAGCAAATCTGTGGCCAGCAGACATACCCTTAAGAATGGCTAAAGGAAGTTCTTAAAAACAAAAAAGAAATGATAAGAGAAGGAATCCTGACACATCAAGAGAAAACACAGTAAGCAAAAATACAGACAAATAGGCTTTCCTTCTCCCCTTGAGTTTACTCATTTATGTTTGTGAAAACAAAAACTATAACACAGTGTCTAGTGTACTTGTAAATGTTTTTAAAAGAAATAAATACAATTGTATTAAAATGTGGGTGGGTAAAGGGATGTATACGGAAGTAAGGTTTCTGCACTTCATCTGAACAGGAAAAATGATGACACCACTAGACAATGATTAGCCAGGTATACATAATGTAATACCTAAATAAACCAGTAAAAATATTTTTAATTAAAAAAACTATACAAAGAAATACACTCAAAAACAGTATAAATTAAAATGGAATTGTAAAAAAAAAAAAATGCTCAAGTAACCCACAGGAAGCTGGGAGAAGGAGCAGTGGGGGAATACCCAGAGAAACAAAAAACAGAGGGAATAAACAAAAAATTAAATGGCAGACTTAAGCTCTAACAGATCAATAATAACAATCATTGTAAATGGTCTAAATGCATCAATGAAAAAGACAAAGATTGCTAGAATCAACTAAAAAACATGATCCAAGTATATGCTGTCTACAAGACACTTAATTCAAACGTAACAGTTTAGGCAGGTTGAAAGTAAAAGAATGGAAAAGGATATAACATCCAAACAAAGGAAAGCAATCAAAGGAAAAAGAAAAGTAGCAGCTATGTTAATATCAGATAAAAGTAGAATTCAGAGCAAAGAGAATTACTAGAGACAGAGGACACTATGTAGTGACAGAAAGTTTCAACCCACCACAAAAACAAAGCAACCCTAAATGTGTATGCAGCAGAGAGCTGAAAAATATGTAAAGCTAAAAACTGATATAACCTAAAAGGAGAAACAGACAAATCCACAAATATAGTTGAGACTTCAACATCCCTCTCTCAAGAGTTGATAGAATACCTAGGTAGAAAACCAGCAAGGGTATAGAAGAACTCAACAACACTATCAACCAACAGAATCTAATCAACATATATGAAACATTTATAAAACACTCCACTCAACAGCAGAAAACACATTCTAATCAAGTGTCCACAGAACATATACCAAGACAGACTATATTTTAAGCCATAAAACAAGCCTAAACACATTTAAAAGAACTGAAACATACAGATTGTATTCTCCAACCACAACAGAATTGAAAAACCAAAAACAGAAAGATAACAGGGAAATCTCCAAACACCTGGAAACCAGACAACACACTTCTAAATAATCCATGGGTCAAAGAAGTCTCAGGGAAATAAAAACATATATTAAACTGAGTGAAAATAAAAATAAAACAGAATTTGTGGGACACAGCTAAAACAGTACTTACAGGAAAATTTATACTGCTAAATGCCCCCATGAATGTAAATGCAAAAAGTCCTCAACAAAATATTAGTAAATAGAATTCAGCAAAATATAAAAGGGATAATACACCATGACCAAGTGGGGTTTATTCCAGGAATGCAAGGCTGGCTCAATTAAAAATCAATCAAAATAATCCATCATATCAATAGGCTAATGAAAAAAATTACATGACCATATAAAGATCAATGCGCAAAAAGCACTTAATGAAATTCAACACCCATTCATGACAAAAACTTTCAGAGAGACAGGAACAGAAGGGAACGTCCTCAACTTGATGAAGAGCATCTAGAAAAACCCTACAGTTAACACTATACTTAACAGTGTGTAGTATAAGTACCTGACAATTAGCTTTTTTGATTGTACAATGTAAATGCCTGACATTAAGCTTTTTTTTTTTTTTTTTTTTTTTTTTTTTGCGGTACACGGGCCTCTCACTGTTGTGGACTCTCCCGTTGCGGAGCGCAGGCTCCGGACGCGCAGGCCCAGCAGCCGCGGCTCACGGGCCCAGCCGCTCCACAGCACGTGGGATCCTCCCGGACCGGGGCACGAACCCGTGTCCCCTGCATCGGCAGGCGGACTCCCAACCACTGCGCCACCAGGGAAGCCCGACATTAAGCTTTTGATTTCCCAGGCATCCAGTTCAAAGACATCCATCTTGAATAAACACATTGCCAGCTACAAAGCTAGATGAAGAGCCATGCCACCCCACCCATAAAGTTACGTTTTGGGGGTTTTTTTTTTTAAGAAAGCTCTAGTCATTAGATAACTGACCATTTGACAGCTTGCTTTTCCCTTCCTGTGCCCTAATTCCTGCTCTTATGTCTTACATTCACCAATAAAGAGAGAACCCACAAAACCCTAGGCCCCTCGCCATCAACCCCAAAAAAAGCAGAAACCCAGGTCTGCACTCTTTACCCACAACCTTGTTGTGTGGCCTCAGGCATGCCATGTACCCTCCTCCAGGAGCTGTAAGTAATAAACCTTTTATTTTCAAACTTCCCTTATGGTTGTTGCAGAGGTGTGTCTTACAATCACTGTAAGTGCACAGGGGCCAGTCCAGACACAAAACTGGCTCCAGAAGGGGAAATGTCTGTGCGGGGCCTCACCACAGGCCCAGGTGAGTGCCAGTCGTTTCTAGCCAATAGCATCACTATGGATTGGCAAAGACTGACCCAAAACACAGTGAAAGACTGAATGCTTTCTCCCTAAGATCAGAAACAAGGCAAAAACGTCCTCTCTTATTATTCTTATTCAACATAGTACTAGAAGATTTTGCCAGTGCAATAAGGCAAGAAGAGGAAGTAAACAGCATGCAGAATGAAAAGGAAGAAATAAAACTGCCCCTATGTAGACAAGACATGGTTGTCTACTTAGAAAGTCTGAAGGAATCTACAGAAAAACTCCTAGAACTAAAAAATGGGTTCTGCAAGACTGCAGGATACAAGATCAACATAAGAAAGTTAATACTTCTCTCTACTAGCAATAAACACATGGACACCAAAATTTAAAATACCATACTATTTTTTTTTAACATCTTTACTGGAGTATAATTGCTTTACAATGTTGTTAGTTTCTGCTTTATAACAAAGTGAATCAGCTATACATGTACATATATCTCCATATCCCCACCCTCTTGTGTCCCCCTCCCACCCTCCCTAACCCACCCCTCTAGGTGGTCACAAAGCACCGAGCTGATCTCGGTGCTTTGCTATAAGGCTGCTTCCCACTAGCTATCTATTTTACCTTTGGTAGTGTGTATATGTCAATGCCACTCTCTCACTTCGTCCCAGCTTACCCTTCCCCCTCTCCGTGTTCTCAAGTCCATTCTCTATGTCTGCGTCTTTATTCCTGTCCTGCCCCTAGGTTCTTCAGAACCATTTTTTTTTTTTTAGATTCCATACATATGTGTCAGCATACA
>NC_041232.1:48252595-48285754 GCF_002837175.3 Physeter macrocephalus | reverse complement strand
TATTTTTGGATTGGGTTGTTTGTTTTTTTGATATTGAGCTGCATGAGCTGCTTGTAAAATACAATACCATTTTCAATTGTTCAAAATACAAATACTTACCTGTAAATCTAACAAAAACCCAACAAAATCTAACAAAACATGGACTTGTATGATAAAACTACACAATGCTAATGAAAGAAATCAAAGAAGATCTAAATAAATGGAGAGACATACCATGTTCATAGATTGGAAGAAACAACATAGTAAGACATCAATTCTCCCCAAATTGATATACAGGTCTAATGCAATTCCTATCAAAATTCCGGTAAGATTTTTTTATAAATATAAACAAGATTATTCTACAATTTATATGGATAAGCGAAGGAAAGAACAGCTAATACAATTCTGAAAAAGAATGAAGTGGGAGGAATCATTCTACACCTACTTAAGACTTATTGTATTGCACAGTAACCAAGACTGTGCAATACTGCTGGAGGGACAGACACCTAGATCAATGGAACAGAACAGAGAACCCAAAAATAAACACATACAAGTATACCCAACCAATTTTTTTTTAAAAAAATGACTTAGTTAATATTTATTGGGCGCTTATTGTGTGCCAGTCCAGTGCTAGATACTCAAGATAACTGGGGTTGGGCAGCATTAGATAAACATGCAGGTAAGTACATAATAATTAAACTTGTGATGAGTGCTAGAAAGATATTTATACAGATATATACAGATATAAAAGCAATTCAATGGAGGAAACAATGTTGCCTTTTCAACCAATGGTGCTATAATAGCCCAAACTGGAAACAAATGTCCGTCAACAGGTAAATGGTTAAAAGAACCATAAAAGTACATCCATACTATGAAATACTACTCAGCAATAAAAAGGAAGCAACTATTGATACACCCAATACCTCGAAGAGTCTCCAGAGAATTATGCTTGGTTGGGGGGGGGTGCGTGGGGAGCAAAAGCCAATTCCAAAAGGTACTTACTATATGACTCCACGTATAAAACATTCTTGAAAAGACAAAATTATAGAAATAGAGAACAGATTAGTGATTGTCAGGACTTAAGAAGTGGATGGAACTGGGAGGGAAGAGGGTATGGCTGTAACAGAACAACATGCAGAAACCCTGTGCTGATGGAAATGTTCTGTATCTCGACTATATCAATGACACTCTCATGGGTCTGATATTGCACTACAGTTTTACATGATACCACTGGGAGCAACTGGGTAAAGGGTACATGGGATCTTTCAGAATTATTTCTTGTAACTGCATGTGGATCTACAATTATGCCACCAAAAAAAGTTTAATTTAAAAAAGCCCAGAGTTTGGGCTTTTTGAGCACTAGCTGTCCCTAACTCCTTGCTTGGTGCCCTGAAATAAATGCTGCACTTTCTTTCATCACACACACACACACACACACACACAAAGCCCAAAACTGGACCTTCACTCACTACTCTAAGATTCATCACCCAAATGTTAACACTTTAGAAAAGATCTACCTTCTTAACAACTCTTTATTAATTTTGGCTTTGTGGTGGACTGCGGACACACAGATATAAAGGTAAAATATTATCCGTACCCTCAAACACCATAAACTCAAGTAGAGTGACAAACACAGGCATCAATCAACAGTGAAAGCCTTCATAAAGGAGATGAGATTTGAGCAAATCCTTGAACAAGAGGTAGCACTTCCACAAGTGGAAGTGGAGATAGGATGTCTTGGGAAGAAGAAATCATATGTAAAGACTCGGAGCTAAAAATAAACACAGTGCCTATGAAGAAAGGGGTGTGTGTGTTGTGAAATAACAAAACGATGGAATAAGCAGTGTGAGGGTAACAATGGAAGGTCCCCAAAAGCTGGAGGGAGGAATGCAAATGAGAGAAGACTTCCTTACCAACCCAGCCAACCAAAAGCAAGCAGCTCCCCACCACCACACACACACACAGCCTCTCCAGCACCCTTTACCTTTTCTTTCTAGCACTCATCACAAGTTTAATTATTATGTACTTACCTGCATGTTTATCTAATGCTGCCCAACCCCAGTTATCTTGAGTATCTAGCACTGGACTGGCACACAATAAGCGCCCAATAAATATTAACTAAGTCAATGAACGAACAGCAAGTATTCACTTCTAGTTCCCTTCTATGCAGTTGCCCCAGTCTTCTTTCCTGCATTATCTGTCACTCCGTGCGCCATGGTCCCTCTCTGACCCACTGCCTCTTTTAGCTAATCTCTCCTTTTTCCTAGCTCCTCCACCTCAGCCCAGCTCTTAACCCATCATAAAATAAAAACTCAGTATATTTTAAAATAGTGGTTCACATTTGCAATGTTGTAACACTCTTCTGAATCTCAACCAATTAAGAACTGTATCCCAAGAATCTGTTACTGAAAACAAAGTACTACAGTTGTAAGTTGTTACAGAAGCATAATAGATGTATATATTACATAAACAGACAAATATCAGCAGAAATAGCTATTCCTGTCAGGGCCTTACTTTCCTGAATATGAGAGCCTTTTCCCAGTATTAGATGATCCTATCTGGTCTATGCAAAGCTGCCCACTGAAGACAGCCAGGACAGTACTCCTCAATGCTACCAAAGTTACACAAAACAAGGAAAACTGAGAAACTGCCACAGACCAAAGACTAAGGAGACATGATGACTAAATGCAATGCGGTGCAATGTGGTACCCTGGACAGGATTCTGGAACAGAAAGAGGATATTAATGAGAAAATTGGTGAAATCCTAATAAAGTCTGGAATTTAGTTTTTAAAAAATAATATATATACACATATACATATGTATATGGCACTAAGATATGATTAAGATTCAAATTTATAAATATTATTTTATATTATTAAAAAGAGAAAGAGGGCTTCCCTGGTGGCGCAGTGGTTGCGCGTCCGCCTGCCGATGTAGGGGAACCGGGTTCGCGCGCCGGTCTGGGAGGATCCCACATGCCGCGGAGCGGCTGGGCCCGTGAGCCATGGCCGCTGAGCCTGCGCGTCCGGAGCCTGTGTTCCGCAACGGGAGAGGCCGCAGCAGAGGGAGGCCCGCATACCACAAAAAAAAAAAAAAAGAGAAAGAGATAGGGCATGCAAGGGAACCAGGAAATGAAACTCAGGCCAGGGTAGCTGGGGTTTAGAGCTGAAAAGCTACACACAGATCTACCTTCATTTTGATTCTGGTCCTATGCTCTTACTCTCTGCCCTGAATATTACCTTGCCTGAATTGCTTGGGATTAACTAGTTTTGACTTCTGAACAGGCTCATTAATATACTCAAGAAGCATTTATTGAGTGCCTACTGCTTACCAGGCACTGTGCAGTCTTTGAAGATACATGGCTGGAAAAGGAAGACACAATCTCTGCTCTCATAAAGCTGACACTCTACTACAGAAGCCAGGCATTTAACAAGTATTTGTGTAAATGATGAGTGTTCCCAAGGCATTCAAAGTTGGCTTAAGAGCCCTACCAAACAATCCATCAGGACATTTGTTAAACCCAGTTATCAATGGTGTTCTGAATAAGGCCTTCAGTATGAAAACAAATCACTTGAGATCTGAGATCTATCACCTGTGACCTGTTAAATCACTTTAACAGATACTCATTCAGTTGATATGGCTTGGGACTTGAGATTCTGCATTTCTTCCAAACTCCCAGGTGACAGAGATGCTGCCGCTGGTTCACGAACCACTTTGCATTAGTAAAGCACTGAAGGTACCACGGAAACATCCTTTAAACTATCATGTAAAATGCAAGCTCCATGAAACCAAGGATATTTTGCCTCTCCTATTCACCATACTACACCCAGGACTGAAAACTATGCCTCACAGACATACGGCACTCAACAAATATTTACTGAATATGCCAATGGATATATGGTCTCGACAAGTGCTGTTCAATAGTAACCACCGGTCACATTTGGCTACTGAACACTTGTAATGTGGCTACTGAATTTTCAAAACTTTTATTTTAATTAAGTTAAATAGCCACGTGTGGTTAGTGGCTACCACAATGGACAACCCACCCTCTCAGAGTTCTTGACAAGAATTATTATAGATCAATGTGTTGATATTAAGCATAGGTATGATCTCTGCCCTCCAGAAACAGTCCACAATCACAAAGACTACTCTGACCATTGCCCTCACTTGCCAGAAAATGCCAAGCCCGTCCAGTTAGCTTAGTGGCTCTATGAATGAGGCCAAGGTCACAAGTTCGGAGGAGGGGGACCTTCATTTAGCAAGGCTGACCAGGTTAAGAGAGGCAATGACACTGCAAATCATCACAATTCCTGACAAATCTTTAAATGGGCATTGCATTGATTATGGATGAGTAAATGACATTTCATTCATTCATTCTTCCAGGAAGCTTTACTACATTACCTAACGCCCGCTACTTCCCATCAACAGACGTCTGCTTATTCAGGGCCGGGTCCTCTTCGCGGGTAGTGGGCCGGAAGCCCCCAACCTGGGCCGCCCGCGTGTCCTCCCCTCCCGCGTCGCGCCGGCCGGGCGGGGGTCACCCTGGCACCGCGACTCCAAGTACCACACCGCCGGACCGAACCCAGGAGCCATATTTAGCTATATTTTGGTCAATAAAACAAACTTCCGTCTTCTAAAGAAAAACGGTTCTAACTCAATGTCAAACTAGGACGGAAACTCGCTTCTCGCCGCAGCGGCCAACCAGAGACGCCGCGTGTCCAGCAGCCCCCGAGTCCCCGACCCGGACCCCGCGCCCAGCGTGCCCGCGCCCCGGCCGCGCCGGCCACAAAGGGACGGGAGACGCGGACGCGGCCGGGCCTCCTCCTCCTCCTCCCCCGGCCCCGCGTCAGCGGCCGCGGCTCCGGGACGGCCCGGGCGCGGGAGGACACTCACCTCGGTCCGCGCGCGGCGGCGGCGGCGGCGGCGGCAGGCGCTCCTCGGGGCCGGCCCGGGCGGTCGCGGCGCGGTCCCGCGGGCCGCAGCGCGGGCGCTACTCTCGGGCCGCCGTCCGCCGCACCGCCTCCTCGACCACTGCCGGCGGCTCCCCCGGCGGGCGGGCGGGCCCGACGCGGGCCCCGCCTCCGCCGCGCCTGCCCCCTCCTCCGCGCGGGGCCTCGCGGGCTTGGCGCGCTACTCCGGGCCACCCCGCATGCTGCTGCCGCCGCCGCTGCCGCTCGCTCGGGACCGCCTCAGCGCGGCGGTCCGGGGCCGCAGGGCCGCCCACGCAGGCCGCTTGGGCGCGGTCCTCCCCGCTCGCGGCGTGGTGGCGGCGGCGGCGGCGGCCCGTGCGGCTGCGCGGGGGAGGCGGGGGCGCCGCGCATTCACCCGGATGCGGCGCCCCCGCCCCTGCGGCGAGCCCACCTCGGGGCCGCGGCGCTTCCCTCGGCGCCGTGAAGGTTCCGGCTTCTAGGCGCCTCTACCTCTGCCTGTCCCACCCGCGGGGAGGCGCGGAAGCCGGGCGCCGGAGCCAGGGCCTCCGGGCGGCGCTGCCAGTTCTGTCCCGGGCGGGAGCCTGGGTCTGCGAAGGGCTCAGCCGTGAGGTCCGGGCCGGGTGGTCTCCACCTGAACCTGTGCACGGACAAAGGGGCTGCCGCCGCAAGTGAAGTACAGCTCGGGCCGTTTCACGTCGAGCAGGTCGCGGGGTTGGGAGGAAAGGACTGTGCCCTCACCGCGCCGACGAGATCTTCGGATCGATCCCGGGGCCGAGGCAAGGGCTGTTCCTGACCCGCGAGCGGCAGACGAGGACTCGGAGCTGGAGGACGGTCAGCGACGGGGATGCAGGAGGTCCAGGACCCAGGGTGGGCGGCGAGAGGGGAGGCCACCGACCGGCAAAGCCGGAAGAGGCAGCCAGGCCTTGGGGGACAAAAACAACCCCGGCCCCCGCAGGATGGGGGCTGTTTAGGGCAGTGTCTCCCGCGTAGTTCTGAGAGGGGCCTTTCCACTGCGCCCCCTTGGGAAACACTCTTCCTTGGCACTAATTCCAGTATCTAGCCGTACCTTAACCTGAAGAGAAGACGCAGCCTGGTCCTCTGTCACTCACTAGGCATGACCAACTGTTCTTTTAATAAATTTTCTACTTGAATCATTCAGAGGTTTTTGTGTCTTGCTTGCCAACGATGACACTAATGTTTATAATATTTAAATGGTCCCCTTTTTATATTTTAAATAAAGGTATGTTCGCAGAAAGAACCAAAAGGCTGGAAGGAAATTATGTTACTGAAGATTATCTGTGGAATTTTACCATCCTATTTTGTGCTTATCTACATTTTCCAAGTATTCTAAAATAAAAGTTAAAAGTTGCTTTTTAAAAGTACTTACATAATATTTTGAAACAAAGTGAATCATGATTGGCCTGTTAATGTACCACAAGGGAACTTCACTTTGAAGTTTGTATCTTTTTAAAAAATAACCGTGTTAAGGAAAAAAAAAGATTTTTTTTGTATCTTGGGGAAAAAAAGATTTGCAAATCGTATATCTGATAAAGGACTTGTATTCAGAATATATAAAGAACTCTTATAACTTAATAAGACTAATAATTGAATTTTAAATGGACAAAAGAATGGAATAGGCATTTTACCAAAGAAAATATTTACATGGTCAAGAATAGCATGAAAAGATGTTCAACATCATTAGTGACTAGGGAAATGAAAGTCAGAACCACAATGAGAAAGCTCTTCACACCCACTACAATGGCTGTAATCAAAACGACTGATGATAGCAAGTGTTGCTGAGGCGATTAGAGAGATTAGAACCCTAACCTACATTTCTGATGGATATGTGAAATGGTACAGCCACTTTGGAAGTTTGGTAAAAAGGTACTTCAAAAGTTATAAATAAGAGTACCATACGACCCAATGATTCCACTCCTAGGTATATACCCCCCAAAACTGAAAACACGTTCATATAGCAAGTTGTATATAAATATTCATAGGAGCATTATTCATAATACCTGAAAAGTAGAAACAATCCATATATCCATCAACTGGTGAATGGATAAACAAAATGTGGTATGTCCATACAATGAATGCTATTCAGCAATAAAACAGAATGAAAGATACATAGAAGATATGTGGAAGATACAACATAGAGGAACCTCAAAAACATTAAACCAAGTGGAAATAGCCAGATGGGTAGTGATCATGGGTTAGGTCAGGCAGTAGGCATATGTCAGCATGGTGAGGGCAGTCCTGGGTGTGGTAAGTGTGGATCATAAGCAGTCAGGAGGGTGCCTTGCTTTGGATCTGGTGATAAGAGCAGTACATTTTAGGCATTTGTAAGGGGCATGGGCAGGTAATGGTGACTAATTGTTGTATTACTGCACTGGATGTCTATATCCAAAAGCCCCAAATCCTGGGAGCTTAAAACTACACAGGTTCTTTCTGGCCCACAAGCCATGTCCTTTGAGGAAGGGGGACAGGGTGGGGGTGGGGTGGGGTCCATCCCAGGCTGAAGAAGAATCCAGAGCAGCACGTGGTTCCTCCTTGGCAGAGACAGTAGAAGGACATGTGGCATATTGTACACAGTCTCCTAACACTTCCTCACCAAGTGTCACTTTTATGCATGCATTTCATTGGCCAAATCAAACGACCTGCCATATCTAACTTTCAAAGAAGCAGGGAAATGCAATAAATCCCAGCATTGTCCCCAGAAGGCAGAGAGCTGCAAAAATTTGGATTATAACATTAATGACTATCAAAAGTATCAAAATTGGAGGATAACTTTTTATTTTGAAATAATTATAAATTCATAGGAAGTTGTAAAAACTGTACAGAAAAGTCCTTTGTACCCTTCACCCATTCCCCCACAATGGTTACATCTTATAACTGTAACTTATAAAAAAGCTATAAACTTGTAACTATAGTTCAATATCAAAACCAGGAAATTGGCTTTGGTACAATATGAGTGTATAGTTCTGTGCCACTTAATCGCATGTGCAGTTTCCCATAACTATCACCAGCATCAAGATACAGAACTATTCCATTACCACAAAGATCTCCCTCATGAACTTCCTTCATAGTCACACCTACCCCTCCCCCATCCCCACTATCTCTAACCCCTGGCAACCACTATCTGTTTTCCATCTCTATAGTTTTGTTATTCAAGGATGTTATATAATGGAAGCATACGGTATATGACCTTTTGAGACTGGTTTTTTTTTTTGTTTTTTTTTTTAACCTGGCATAATACACTTCCATATGGTTGGGTTGTTTTGTTTGTTTTGTTTTTGCTAGTCACCTGTCAACTGGGCCGGGATGAAAGTGCTGGCTCCCCACTTGGTCTTCTCTGACATCACCCCAGCAGGGGTTAGAGGTGTCATGAGTGATGCCTTCTAACAAAAGGGTGAAGGTGGGAGTCCCTCTATTCAGCCTTTGCTGACTGGGACAGGGGTGAGGTCACATTTTTTTTTTTTCTGCAGGGTTTGGCTAGAATAGGGTAGTTACTGGTCTAAAAGTTGTCTACATTTCCCCTTTCCCAGTCCTTTAGCTAGCGAGAGCAGGCATTTCTTGGGGTTTTTAAAAAATTTGTTCCTGTGGTGTTTCTAGGTTGCCAGCTTCTCTAGCCTAAGATATATGAGGCAAGACAAACAAACAAACCAAACACACAAACAAAAAAACAACACAGAGAACTCATTGTCCTGTCATTCCTCAGATCCCAAGGTTAGTCAGTTGTCTTCTTCTCTCTGCCTTTCAGAGTTTTCTCTTGTTTGTTTCATATACAATGTCCAGGGCTTTTAACTGTTCTTAGTGGGAAATGTACTCCATCCACACTATTCCACCTTGGGCAGGAACAAGAAGTTGAGAATAAAGTTTTAAAACATAAATTAAAGCAGAATGCAGATTATTCCTATAAAAAAGTCACTCCCAGTTTCTTGCATTCCAATAGGCTTTTATGAGTCAGAGAGGAAAGGGAAGATTTATTGCTGGTTTATTGGGAATTCCACACATATACTCTGGAGACTTATATGGGCTATGTTATCATACAGGAAAAAAATAGGTGAAATCTTGGGAACTGCTAGATCAGAGACTCAATGGAGTCCGAGGTCAGCAAGCATGGAGGAGTGGAAAAGTTGAGACAGCTGGTGAGAAAAACAAGCCTGAGGTTCTGCAGGTGGAATAGGCCTTGCACTGAGAAAGCTCAGCATATGCCATTTGGGCACATAGCCAATGAAGGTGAAGAAGGCAGTGACAGAAATGAACCTAAGAAACTGAAAATAATACAGTCAGACCAGACACCAGTATGAATTTTTTGTAAGGTTTTTGTAAGCAGGAGTCAGAATAGCAGCTAAAACCTAAGTCAGGTACAAAAATCATCAAGGGCAATGGAAGCAAGTCTTAGTGGGCAGTAGATTTGGGTGGGCAGTCGTCACTTAAAAGGAAATCAAATGGAATGAACCTGAAATGAAGAGAAATGGAAGAGATGTTGGGTTCTCAGTTCAAAAGAGGTACTGTGGAGTAGGACAACCAGAGGGTTTGTTTGTTTGTTTGTTTGTTTGGCCATACCCTGGCAGCATGTGGGTTCTTAGTTCCCTGACCAGGGATGAAACCCATGCCCCCTGCACTGGAAGGCGGAGTCTTAACCACTGGACCACTGGGGAAGTCCCAACCTGAGTTTTAACACATGTGAATTCATGGTATTATTAGGTGGCATTTAGGAAGACCCAGTGAAAAAAACTTGGTAAGTAGCACAGGGTGGAGGAGAAGACTGCAGGTCTTTTCCAGCTAAGAGTGGTTTTGAGAGATTTATAAAATACCTTTCTGTGGCCCCTTCTTTCCCCTAGTCATAGCTTCCCAGTGCCACAGGGCACCAGTCTATCTGAATAATTATTTACACATTTCTAGCAAAGGAGTGAGGCACTGCTTTTATAGCTTTAGGCCCAAAGGAAGATGTGGTAACA
This sequence comes from Physeter macrocephalus, assembly GCF_002837175.3. Lineage (NCBI taxonomy): Eukaryota > Metazoa > Chordata > Mammalia > Artiodactyla > Physeteridae > Physeter > Physeter macrocephalus. The sequence continues at coordinate 48,275,879 of NC_041232.1, read as the reverse complement.
GAAGCTATGTGACTAAGAGCAATACCCTCACATATGCCACACCACCTGGCTAAGTGACCCTTGAGACAGTTTCTACTAGCTCTGAGGATTCTGAATACAGTCTGTCTTACACTGCCCTGCCATGTTGGCCTTCCTGAAACACCAAGTTCATGAAGCCATTCTGTCCACACACACATTACTCAAGCCATCCAAGCCCTTCACAATCTTGTCCCATTCTCACCAGTCCCAGCCCTCTTGCTCACAGCTCCCCCATAAGAATTCTCTGGTGCAGTCATATCACACCCACTTCAGTGTTCCCTCTCTCCAGATTTACTATGCTGTTTATTTCTTCCTTGCCTACTTTCCTCCACCTATCTTAATCCCTATGCATTCTTTTGCAGTGCAATTTTCTTTACCATCTACCACCTCTTCAGCTGGGTTGATCTCTCTCTCTCTCTCCTTTTTTTTTTTGAATTCCTATAATTTCATCATCTGGGGCATTTTTTTTTCCCCACACAAATTAGCTGCCTCATGATACGATAGCTATAATGTTTTATGTGTCTATGGCTTATATCACCTCCTAGATGGTATGCACTGTACTTTGCACATTTTAAATATAAAAGTAATACATACATATATAAAATACATACATATGATAAAAAATTCAAATAGGATAGGAAGAAATGAAACAAAGGCTTAAATGTTTTCCACCCAATAGCATCCCCAAAGGTAACTACCTTTAACTAATTCTTTTTGGTGGTTGCCACCCCACCTCTCTGAAGGATATCTCCCCTAATTCTAAATAGTATAGTTCCAATTCTTGATTTATCAACTTTAGACAGTGTGTGTCAATTTTTGTGGCCATACAAACAATCCCCAAGTCATTGTTTACAACAAACACTTATTGCAAGCTCACAAATCATTGGCTGCCACCATGCTGGACTTGGTTTGGCTTGGCTCTATGTGTCTTTTTATCTTGGGTCTTGGGCTAAAGGAGTGTCCATTATTATTTGGGATATGCTTTTCCCACGGCAGAGGGCCACAGCTGAAGAGAAGTAACTGAAACACATGATACTTCTGAAAGCCTCTGTTCAGAGCTAACCAGTGTCACTTCCACCCACATTTCATTGTTCAAAATAATTCATATGGCCAAGCCCAGAATTGATGGGGATAGGCATGAAACTATCTATGCCCTATCAGGAGGTATGGCAAAAATCATATGACAGAAAGAGTGGATGTATAATCTACTACATAGAAGGAGCAAAAAGTTGGGAACAATAACATCTACCACACACAAGTTTTTTTTATTGATTTCCACATATCAAAGAATAGGAATTGGGCTCATTAACACCACCTCTGTCTCCCTCCTATTTTCAATATTTTGTTAGTTGTATTATAAGTACTTCTTCTACTGGCTTACTTTATGACCTTAAATTATAAAAAGAAAGTACTTTCTTGGCCACTCAACTTTAGGTAGTATCTCTCAAGTCTTCATTATAAAAAATGAGGATATGTATACCCTCACACTTTTACATCCTCTCTTCCCTTTCCATCTCGTAACTGATACATTATAAAGGTTTATAACATTTCCTTCTGTTTTGGAACTATAATTAGGTCTTCTATGCTTTGTGTATAAGTTGATTCAAAAAAGTAAAATGCAATAAAGGGTGCTTGAAATACTAAAATTGTGTACATATTATTTTCTGCAGAATCAAGAAATGTAGGTAGACTTGTGGAGAAGGAAATGTACTTAGGTTTTTCCTAAATATGTATAGATTCAAAAATAATATTTCAAAAACCAAGACAGAATGTTTTATCCTTCATTACACTCCATAAGCTATTCAGAATCATGTTACATTTAATTTGTTTTATATAGGCTGTGATTTTGCTATAGAGCTTTTTATTTTTCAGAGAGTTTCTGTTTGCCTTACTTTTTTCTTATTGACAGAAGAAACAATCACCTTCACTCTATCATTAAGTTCATATAACTTTTAAAATAATACTTATTTGTTGAGGTGAATTCATTTTCCTATCAAATACATTTGTCTGCAAGTCTTCTAACCATGTGTTTCACTTTGAACCAATTGCCTTTATACCTGCTGCCCAACCAACAGCCTAGGGATTCTTTTTATTGCTATTCTGAGTTGCGGCCATTAATTTTTGGATTTTATATCTTCATCTCTTTTTACTTCAGTTTTCATTTTCTTAAAGCATATACTCAAGTGATTTTTTTTTTCCATAAAGGGAGGTAAATGTTGAATTCTTTCAATGTGATTTGCAGACTGGTAAATTGGCTAGGTATAGAATTCTATGTTCCAAACAATTTTCTGTTAGTATTTTGAAGGCATTGTTCTATGGTAGTCCAGCCTAAAGGTAGAAAATCTGAAAGCCAATATGATTCTCATCCTTTCCCCAATGAGTTGTTTTTGCTCTCAAGAAGCTTTTAGAGTTTTCTCTTTAACTTAGTATAGTGAAATTTCATAAGGATATGTAAGTTCACAATGAGTGCTGTTCAAAAAGCAGTCAACTATTTAACCAACCAGGATATTTTTGATATCCTGTTACATGATCAACAGTGTTGAAGACATGTGGGGTACATACAAGAGGAACACAGTTATTTCTCAGAGAGCTTCAATCTATAGGAGGACATTTGTGGTCAGGCTAAAGAATACATCTTAAATGGCTCTTACGTAATGGATTCTTTTTTTTTTTTTTTTTTTAATTTATTTTTGGCTGTGTTGGGTCCTCGCTGCTGTGCGCAGGCTTTCTCTCTAGTTGCGACCAGCGGGGGCTACTCTTCGTTGTGGTACACAGGCTTTTCATTGCAGTGGCTTTTCTTGTTGCGGAGCACCGGCTCTAGGCATGCAGGCTTCAGTAGTTGTGGCATGCAGGCCTCAGTAGTTGTGGCTCGCAGGCTCTAGAGCACAGGCTCAGTAGTTGTGGTGCACAGGATTTGTTGCTCCGCGGCATGTGGGATCTTCCTGGCCCAGGGCTCGAACCCAGGTCCCTTGCACTGACAGGAGGATTCTTAACCACTGTGCCACCAGGGAAGCCTCGTAATGAATTCTTAGTAAGCCAGATTGCATTCAATCACTTATTTTGTGTCTGATGAGACTGTGTAAGGTAAAAGCTATTTATTTTTTCACCTCTGGTAAAAAAAAATTAAATTCTGTGACTTTGTGAGGAGGAAACAAAGTCAGCCTTTCCTTTGCTCTATTGCCTCTTTTTGCTGAAAATTACTTTTTTCTAGCCTAAAGTTACCTTTGTACTAATCATTGTCCATTACTGTCATTTAAAAATAACTTTTGAATAAATATTTCAAATTATTTATTTAGTAAATGATTATAGAAGTTGAAATTCATTCTTTTCATTCTCTCTTTTTGGCTTCTCCTGCAACTTGATCACATTTACAATGAGCTTCTTGCTGGCTTGGTTTGTCTTCTTGAGACTACTGTTATACTTTCTTTTAGGATCCTAGAACTCACATCCCCTAACCTAGGTATCTATACCAGCAAAGAAAATAAAACCATGACCATTTTTGTCCTTCTCCTGTAGGTATATTCCTAGATCATTTAGACCACGAAGGCCAGATTCCTGCCGTCACAGTGAGTAATGACATGATCTCCTTTTAAAGTTGATGAGAATAAATGAAATATGATTGGAAAAAAAGACCCAAGATGGTTTCACCAAAAAATAAAGTGAGAATACTACCTCCAAATGTCTTTATAATCTGTGTCACCAATTAAAAAAAAGACAATCAAGGAATATTTTAAAGAAATTGGTATTTAAAAGCATGGAAAAAGAGCTCACCTCTTTTATACTAAAATCTTGAGATAACTTAAATTCACGTTTCTCAATCTTTAGTGTGATTCAGAATCCTCTAGAGATGCTTGTTAAAAATAGGATCCCACCTATTTTTAGGGTCCCAGGGTGGGACCCTATTCTCTGGGCCCCACCCTGGGAGTATCTTGGAGCAGGTAGAGCAGGCTCTATCCACTCCCAGTCCCAGACATCTTCCAGGAAATTTTTTGAGAATTTTTTGGATGGATCTTGATCTGGCAGTTTAAAACCTGAGGATCTGTATTGCAAAAGAACAGCTGAACGCTATTGCCAAACAGCTGCCACCCAGCCCACACCCTCAAAATGTGTTGTGTGTTCTGAGGCTTTGCAATGTTTTTCTCTCTTTGCATATCTGTTAGTAACTCAGACAACTAACTGTTGTTGTCTGTTAGATAAGATAAGACATTAATATTTTCCTCTGGGAGTTTTCTCAACCTCCCTTTCAGACAAATTGTTAGAAGACAAATCTTAAAGCAGAGGAAATTGAAGTCCTAACAACGGACATGTGTGTACACATACAGTCTAACACACACATAAATCACACTCTTACGTATACACATATGTGCCACAGACTATACTTTAGAGATGAAGGTTCATAATGAGACAGGAATGTCAGAACTTCCTTCTAATATGTGGCTGATCAGAAAATCTTGTAGACATGAGAAAATGAAATAATTTGAAAGACAACTGGAAAATGAGATAACATATTAGGATTTCAGGATACAGAGAAACTGTATGGTCATTAAATCCCAACCTTTCTGTGATGGTTTAATGTCCTCCCTAACACACTTACGAGTGGTCATCACCTCAGATTTGAATTTCTCAAAGTATGGAGAATTCAATGACTCCAGAGGTCACTCATTCCACTTTTCTTATAGGTCCCTTAGAAATTTCTTCCTTATATTGACAGGAAATCTGTGTCCTTTAGTATCACCTTAACATCTATTTCGTCTGACATTGATACAGTTATACCACCTATTTTTGTGTTCTGGGTATTTTTTCTATCCTTTCATTTTTAACTTTCTGTGCCTTATGTTTAGGTATGTCTTTTGAAAATGGCATATAACTAGATTTTACAAGTCTCTGCAGTAAACATTGTCTTCAAGACTGACTTTATTCTATTTAGAATTATATTTGAATCTATTCCTACTTTTATTTTATACTTTCCTATTTTTCTGGTTTTGTTTCTGGTGTCCTTTTTTGTCTTTAAAAAAAAATTCATTCTGCTTTTCTCCTTTCACTTTATTTTTACCCATCTAGTAATTTGGAGATTGTATATAATATTTCTATTTCTTCTAGAAAGTCTAACAATGTTTAGATTCACTAACTATGTTTTGGTACTTTCACTGATGTATCTCTCTTTGAGAAAACTCTAGTCAAATCCTTTACCCAATTAAAAAAATGGGTTATTTCCCTTTTTATTATTTATTATAAGAGATTTTTATACACTGTAGATACAAGTCCGTATAAGCTATATGATTTATAAATATTTTCTTCCATTCTGTGGGTTGTCTTCTCACTTTCAGGATGGTGTCCACTGAAGCACATTTTTTAAAAAGTTTTGATGAAGTCTAATTTATCTGCTTTTTCTGTTGTCACATGTGCTTTTCACGTCATATCTAAGAAAACATTGCCTAATCCAAGGTCACAAAGACTTGCTCCTGTTTTCTTCTAAGAATTTTATATTTTCAACTTTTACATTTAGGTCTTAAATCCATGAGTTAATTTTTTAATATGGCATAAGAGTCCAACTTCCTTCTTTTGCATTTGGATATCCAATTATCCCAGACCCATTTTCTGAAGAGATTATTCTTTCTCCTATTGGATTGTCTTGGTGCCTGTTATGAATTAAATATTTGTGTCTCCCCCAAATTCATATGTTGAAATCCTAACCTCTAATGTGATGATCAAGGGATGTCTTTCCAGTTATTTAGGTCTTCTTTAATTTCTTTTAGTAATGTTTTGTAGTTCTTAGTGTCCAAGTCTTCTTTTGTTAAATTTATTTCTAAGTATTTTATTCTGTTTATTGTTATTGTAAATGTACTTTTTTCTTAATTTTATTTGATTATTTATTGCTTATTTACAGAAATAGAGTTTATGTATGGTGAAACTATATCCTGAAATTTTGATGAATGTATTTATTAGTTTTAATATTTGTGTGTGTGTGTGTGTGTGTGTGTGTGTGAATGTCTTGGGATTTTCTATATGTAAGGTCATGTCATCTGTGAATAGAGAGAGTTTTACTTCTTCCTTTCCAATGTGGATGCCTTCTTTTTCTTACTTAATTGCCCTGGCTAGAACCTCCAGTATAATGTTGAATAGCAGTGACTTGTTCCTGATCTTGGGGGAAAACATCCAGTGTTTCACCATTGAAGATGTTGTTAGCCATGTAGTTTTCATAGATGGCCTTTAATAAATTGAGGACTTTCTCTTTTATCTCTAGTTTGTTTGGTGGTTTTTCATGAAATGCTGTTAGATTTTGTCAAAAGCTTATCTACGTCTATTGAGATGATTATGTGTTTTTTGTCCTTTGTTCTATTAATACAGTGTTTTACGTTGATTGTTTTTCATATCTTAAGCCAAACTTGCAACCCTATGAAAGATCCCAGTTGATCATGGTGTACAATCCTTTTTATATGCCGCTGAATTCAGTTTGCTAGTATTTTGATGAGGATATTTGAGTCTATATTCACAAGGGATTTTGGTCTGTAGTTTTCTTGTGATATCTTTGCTTTATGTTAGTATCAAGGTAATACTGTCCTTGAAGAATGAGTTGAGATGTGTACCATCTCTTCTAATTTTTGGAAGAGTTCGTTAAGAATTGGTGTTAATTCTTCCTTAAAAGTTGGTAGAATTCACTAGTGAAGTCATGTGAGACTCGGTTTTTCTTTGTGGAAAGTTTTTGTTTGTTTGGTTGGTTTTCTTTTTTGTTTTTGTTTTACTGATAATTCCATCTCTTTACTTCTTATAGTTCTATTCAGATTTTCTCTTTCTTTTAGAATCAGTTTTGGTAGTTTGTGTCTTTCTAGTAATTTGTTCATTTTATTTAGTTTATCTACTTTGTTTCTTTTAATTGTTTGTTTGTGTTTTAATTTTATTGTTTTACTGAATGCCTGGACTTAAGTGATGGAACATACAGCATTATATTCCCTTATAAGCCTGTTTTATTTCTGAAAGGTTATAAGTGATATCTCCACTTTCATTCCTGATTTTAGCAGTTTGAATCTTCTCTTTTTTCCTTGTTAGTCTAGCTCAAGTTTTGTCAATTTTTTGACATTTCATATCAATAAAACTTTTGGTTTTGTTGATTTTCTCTTTTGTTTTTCTATTTATTTATTTTTCTCTTTAGTCTCTATGATTTTGTTCCTTCTGCTTGTTTTGGGTTAAGTTTGCTCTTCTTTTTCTAATTTCTTAAGGTAGAAGATTAGGCTCTTGATATGGGATGTTTTCTTTTTTCTTTTCTTTTTTTAAATATAGGCATTTGCAGGTATAAATTTCCCTCTACCCCTGCTTGTGTTTCATTTTCATTCTTCTCAAAGTGTTTTCTAATTTCTCTTGTGATTTCTTCTTTGACCCTTTGGTTATTTAGGAGTATATTTTTTAATTTTAACATATTTGTAAATATCCTACATTTCTTCTGTTATTGATTTCTAATTTCATTCCACTGTGTTCGGTTAATATATTTTGTGTGATTTCAATATTGATTTCTATTATTGGGGCTCGTTTTATGCCCTAGCATATATTCTATTCTGGAAAATGTTCCATGTGCACTTGAGAAGAATATATATTCTGCTGTTATTGGATGGAATGTTATACACACGACTATTAATTAGGTCTAGTTGGTTTATAGCATTATTTAAAACATCTACTTTTTTATTGATCTTTTGCCTTGTTCTTGAAACTTTATTATATTTTTCATTTCTAGAACTTCTTTTGGTCTTTTAAAATTATGCTTGGTTATTTTTAATTGCTCTTTTTCTCTAGTCATATTTCACTCCTCTTTTTTATTTCTATGTAAAAATTAAGCAAATTTATTTTATATTTAGTATCTGATAATTCCAATTAATACAAGCTTTTATAGATTGAGTCTGCTGTCTGCTAACTCTCACTCAGGTTGCCTTGTTTTCCTGCATATTCTGTAATACTTGATGGTGAGCTCTTGTTCTTTGGAACTTTGTGGAAATTCTTTAAGGTCTGACTTTAAGCTATATTCTCTCATAAAAGATTTGGCTTGCTTCTTTAGGGACCTGAGATTACTTTAACTTTTTAGACTGAGGTTTTTTAGAACCTTGTAGATAGTTGAATACAAGCCAAAACTCATATGAGGCCTGCTGAGGATTACACCTTACCAGGACAGACTTTTCTCCCTCTACCCAATGCCAAAGTCAAGATAAATTTCCTTGTTGTCTTTTTCATTAGGGTGAATTTCTTTGTAATTTATCATTACATCAATGCTATGTTCCTTGGGGTTCCCAACATTATGCAGGATATCCTTTTAGATTCTACACTTGGGCAGGCCATGGATTTTAGCTTCTGTTTTTCTATCCTGAAGGGCTACCTAGTGAAAGCTCAGGGTCACCAGGGTTGGGCTGATGGTCTCAAGGTGAAAGCCAACCTCAGGGCTATCTTTCCTCTCTGGATTTAAATTTCGTTTCATTTTTGGCTTGTGAGGCCTTTTTCCTGCAAGCTCAGTGATGCATTTTTAAATACACATATTTTAAAGTTTTATTTGTTTCTTTGGGAGGGCTATTTAAGGCATGTAGTTCATCATACTGCCCCATAGTCCCCATTAAGCCTCAGAAGCACAGCAATTTCTACAATTCAGAGAAAAGAGCATATTAAAAAGTTGCTACTGGGCTTCCCTGGTGGCGCAGTGGTTAAGAATCTGCCTGCCGATGCAGGGGACACGGGTTGGAGCCCTGGTCTGGGAAGATCCCACATGCCTTGGAGCAACTAAGCCCGTGCACCACAACTACTGAGCCTGTGCTCTAGAGCCCGTGAGCCACAACTACTGAGCCTACATGCCACAACTACTGAAGCCCGCGTGCCTAGAGCCCGAGCTCTGCAACAAGAGAAGCCACTGCAATGAGAAGCCTGCGCACCGCAAGGAGGAGTAGACTCGGCTCACCACAACTAGAGAAAGCCCGTGCCCAGCAAGACCCAACACAGCCAAAAATAAATAAATAAAATAAATAAATTTATTTAAAGAAAAAAAAGTTGCTACTTCTGGGAATTCCCTGGCGGTCCCGGGGTTAGGACTCTGTGCTTTCACTGCTGAGGGCACAGGTTCAATCCCTGGTTGCAGAACTAAGATTCCACAAGCCACGTGGCGAAGCCAAAAAAAAAAAGTTGCTACTTTTGACTACCTTCTTGATGCATCTCACAATCTGAAAAGACACTGCTTTAAGAGGAAGTGCTTGGGGCATGACCATTACCACTGCTCACACTTAGCTTCTCCACTCTTGTGTCCACCCAATCTCCTTGACATCAAGGGCTTAGGTCAGAAAGACAATGTTCCCAAAGCTGAGAGCAGCAGGATGAACCTATATGTGAAGATAAGCAACAGGAATAGAGTGGCAAGCTGAAGGTCAGGAGCAGGTAGATAGTCAGACAAATGTGAGTGAAGTGTGAATGTCAGAGTGAGGGAGCAGGGCCATGGCTGTGTACAGTTAGAACACCACAGGTTAGCCCGCCAGTATCTGAGATTAGTCTCATGTCTCCTCCACTCCTTCAAGCTGTGCCTCTGTGTCTTTCAAATCGTGGCATGAGAACTGCCACTTTGAACATTGCTAGCAGAGCCATACCCCCCATGGCAGACGCTGTCACCCTGTTAACAGAGTCAGCCAGGACTGCTCCAGCTTTGTCCTGTTGACTCATTTTGAGACGTCACCTAAAATACTTAATACTAATTCATATCTCCCCCATTTCTCATCTTATTGGATGGTTTTTTTTTTCAATCTGAATGCATGAACACACATTTATCACTTCACTTTGTTAGTTTCATTCTGCCGTTCTAGCCAGCAAGAGCTTTTAGTCCTGTTTCTGTCTTCATTAGTATTTACTGTCTTGTCTTCTGCCAATAGGATGAGTACTTCACTATCTAGTCATCCGAATCACTGATAAAATATTTAGCTAGATCAAAGCTACCTCTTGAAATTTCCTTCCAAGCTGATGTTGATGCATATTCAATACCCTCTGGGCATGATTGTTCGACTGGTTTTTCATCCACCTAGTTGTTCTTCTACCCAGAACAAGTCTGCATAAATGCCATGTGTGTTCTTGTCAGTAGCCTTATTACAAGCACACATTTTGCTGACCTACCAGTATAACAACCATCTCAAAAGAGTGAAACTAAGACAAGTTCAACAAGACTAATTCTTGGTGCAACCATGTTCGAGCATAGCAATCTCTGCTGCCTTTTTAAGTGACTCACATCCTTTTATTGATCCACTCTAGAAAAATAACCCAATATTGTCATCAAACTCACCAGTTTGGGGTTTGTTTATGCCTTCTTTTTGAAGATTGAAAACATTTATATCCATTGAAATCATTTAGCCTACCTACTTTAGCTCTTGTATACTATACTAGGTAGGCAGCTGTAAGGAGGCCTAAAATAAGGAGCTTAAACAAAATCGACATCGAAGTTTACTTCTCTCTTACGTAAAAGCTGGGTAGGCACCTCTGGTTGTTTTGGCAATGTCATAATAATCAGGGGCTCTCTGTCCTTCTCTCCTGTGGTTCCAGCATTCTTTTTTTTTTTTTTTTTGCAGTATGCGGGCCTCCCACCGTTGTGGCCTCTCCCTTTGCGGAGCACAGTCTCCGGACGCGCAGGCTCAGCGGCCATGGCTCACGGGCCCAGCCGCTCCGCGGCATGTGGGATCTTCCCAGACCGGGGCACGAACTCGTGTCCCCTGCATCGACAGGCGGACTCTCAACCACTGCGCCACCAGGGAAGCCCCTGCTCTGGCATTCTTAACCAGCAGCTTCTCTCCCACAGATTAGGATGGGCATGCCTGCTCTTGTTCTCACTTCTTCATTTGAGCCAGTGGGAAGACAGAAAGGAAAGAAGGGGAGGGCATGCTCTTTCCGTGAACACCCCAGAAAGTTCAGACATCACTTTTGCTTTTATTTCACTGGTCATAACTTAATTGCATGGCCACATCTAGCTGAAAGGGAGCCTGGGAGATAATCATCTCCGTTTTGGATAGCCAAGGACCTCCCTAGGTTTACCTAAGTCTTTCTCCCTAGGTTTACCTAAGTCTTTTCTAGAAAGTCCTGCATCCTAGGAATCTCCTCAGTCCTGGGCAAAAAGAGAGGCTGGTCACCCTATATCGAACTAAAACTTGGAGATTCTAAAGAAAGAAGGGGGAAATGATTATTGGTGGACCACTAGGTCTCTACTCTCCAATTCATTTTATGGATCTGCTATTTCTTCCTATATGCAGGCTGCCATTCCTCCTTTTAGGTTGAAGATTTTCCCCCTGAAATAGAAAACTAAAGCAAGATAAGTGTCTGCATTGTCCTTATTATCCAGCAGCACTGCATCTATGGTCCACTCTCCCTTCTCTTGCCTCTGAACATTTGCATAAGTCCCTTTTGCTGATCTTGGCATTAAAAAAAGTCACTCAGACAATTCACAAAAGAATATATTAAAATGGCCAGGAAGGGCATGAATAGATGCTTCACATCACTAGTAATCAGGAAAATGCAATCTAAATCCCCAATGAGACCCCACTATACAACCACTAGAATAACTAAACTTTCAAAAGACTGATAATAGCAAGTAGTGGTGAGAATGGGGCACAACTGGCCCTCTCATACATCACTTTGGAAGGCAGTTTGGCCGCATCTTGAAATGTTAAACACACACCTACAATATGACCCAGCCATTCCACTTCTAGGTATTTGCCCAAGAAAAATGAAAGCTTATATTTCTTCAAAGACTTGATCATGAATGTTTACAGCCACTTTATTTGTAATAACTATAAGCCTGTAAATAACCCAAATGTCTGTCAGCTGGTGAATGGATAAACAAAGTCTGTTATAGCCATACAATAAGATACTACTCATCCATACAAAGGAACAAACCATTGACTTATGAAACGACATGGATGAATCTCAAAATCACTACATTGAGTAAAAGAAGGCAGACTTAAAAAAAAAAAGAAAGGGTATATGATTCCATTTATTGTAGGATCCCATTTGTATAAAATTCTAATAAATGCAAACTAACATAGTGACAGAAACAGATCAGAGGTCACCTAGGGACAGAAGTAGTAGGAGGGATGGATTATAAAGAAACATAGGAAAATTTTAGGGATGATGGAAATAAATGTTCAGTACCTTGACTGGGTGGTGCTTAATTTCACACTTAAATATGTGCAGGTTATACCTGAACAAAGTAGTTTTAAGAAAGTGAACTACTTTTGGCAAAAGTAAGGTATAGTGTTAGAAGTCAAAATAGCAGTTAGCCGTAGCCAAGGGTGTGGGACCGGATGTGTGATGATTAGAAGAAGCCAGAAGGAGGTTTCTGGAGATGCTGGCTGTGTTCTGTTTTTTTGATCTGGATGCTGGTTACATGGGTGTGTTCAATTTGTGAAAATGAACGAGTGATATAATTGTGATTGCTGTGCTTTGGGGTATATATGGGGTCATTCAATAATGTTTACTTAGAAAAAAATCAAGTCCCATCTCCTGTTGGACTTTAATCTTCCTGATTCCATTTTTACATATCTGTCTAACCGTGCAAAGTCATCTTTGGTTCTGCGCCCTTCTTTCCCTCTTCTGTGTGTGTGTTTTCAAAAAAGACTGATCACATCTCAAATCCTTCAGAGAATTAACACAGCTTTCTTGTACTTTTCTTCCTTATTTACTCACTAGAACAATCTGGGGTTATTTATACCTGGCTGAATTCAAAAAGCAACTTGAGATCATAGACTATAAGCTCCTTGAGAGCAGGTATTGGATTCCAATATCTAGAAAAATTCCTGGCAGATTACATGTGCTTGATAAATACATTGACTTCATGAAAGTTGCTGCAAATATTCATGGTATGCTACCTAATATATATTTCTTTTGAATAAAGAAAGCTGTTACATCATATTCTACTTTTGAGTTTCAGCATACCAGTCTTAGTTAGTTAAAACCGTGAATTTACCTTATTGACCATCCTCTGCACATCAGGGAAACTGAGGCCATAAGCATCTTGTTTCTCAAACACTTTCTTCATGAGAATCATTGGGAACCTCTTGCCCACTTATTGCCCACCATGTCATACTTGGTTTCTTTTCCTCCTCCATCCTCATCCATATTTTGTATAAAAACCTCTCAGGTACTATTTGAACTTTTCTCACAAGTGCACAGGTTATGTTATCTATTTGTTGTTTAATATTAAGATTTATTCTGCACAGTAGACCTCTGAATCATTTTTGTTTTCATCTTTGTACATCTCTTTATTTAAAAAAAATTAATACACTTTACTTTAGAATCCTCCTGAGCAGGTCAGCTAGTCTCTGAGCAAGCCTGTTCTTTCCTATCTTTGTGGGATCCACTTCCCCTCTAGTTAGAAATACCTGATTCTAGCCCTTTATGTGAAACTCCAGAATGCCAAATGCCCTCATACCATCTGGTAGAAAACCATTCCTGCCCTCAATTTCTCTCCCAAAGTCCCATAGACAGCTTGCAAGAAGTAGCAACAATACCATGCATATTCCTTAGGCCTTCAGTCTCCTGCCTAATAATTTACAAATATTAAAAATTCTTTCTGGGGACTTCCCTGGCAGTCTAGTGGTTAAGAATCCATGTTACCACTGCAGGGTGCATAGGTCTGATCCCTGGTTGGGGAACTAGGATCCTGCATGCTGCATGGTGTGGCCAAAAAATAAAATAAAATAGACTAAACTAAACTAAACTAAAATAAAAATTTTTCCTGGTCTCTTTTAAGCTGGGCCACTTGTCTTTCTGTAAGTCAGCAGGGGTGGACATCTGTGAGTGGGTCTGAGATAATATTCACTCTACTCTATGACATCTAGGAAGCCACCTTGGTCATGCCTGGATCCATTAATCCATAACTATCTATCTATCTATCTACCATCTATCCCGTGTTTGTTTCCCAGGAGGTCTTTTAGATTCTCATTCAGTTGTGTTTTTCATGTACTACCCTGGTTCTTCACTTTCTTTCTTCTCTGCTACCTTTTTGTTCTAGTAAACAATATTTTGACTCTAGTTTTTTTTTCCATTCACTTCCTCAGAACCTTCCATTTCCTGGTTTCTTTTCTTTCTGGAGTGTATATTATGTCTTCCAATGATCTAGGAATTTTACCTCTTCTCTCAAGTGGCATCAGAATAATACTAATTTGCTCTTGTGTTAGGGAAAATATGAATTGAGAAATATGAGTATCCCTTTAAAGAAGGGGATCGACTTTTGATGAAGGGGAAATGAAGACACAACCTCATGAACCTTTGCTTATTCAGGTGCAGTACAGAAAATCGCCTCTGCTCCAGAATTTTTCCAATGCTCGTGAGTTACGCAGCTCATTTCAAAGCCAGCCCAAGTGGACTAAGAGAAAAAGTCCATGCAGATGGTGTTCTGCTGTACTCTGATTTTCCCTGTCATTCACTTTTTGCTTATTGTCACTCAAGGTCCAAGGAGATAAGAACGCTCTCAGATGTGTTACAGAGTCACCCTTTATCTTTTAAAATGAAACCCTAGCCCCCATGCATGCATGCGCTTCTAGGTCTGTTAACGCTATAACTTCACAAAGCCATAAGCACAACCGTGTAGAAGATAGTAGAGCGGCTGCCCGGCTGGAATCCTGAAGCTCTAGTGGCCGTGGCCCCTGTTGTACACACTAGAGTGAGAGAATGAGTCACACACAGGCAGAAGCCGAGATATGAATGCAGAGAGAATGAGTTGCTGTTGTCTCTGAGGCCTGCTCCACTCTGTCTCATCATGGATTATTTACTTTAGCCAAAACTTTCTTAATTTACCTTATAATATCTGGGTTTCTGTCACTAGTAACCAAAAGAGCCTTGGTCAGCGCACGTGCCCCTCATACCAGTGGGATTCCAGTCGCTGACAACCTTTGTCAGTAACTGAACTTCTGGGAAGGTGGGGTCAGATCTGGACCCTCCACATCTGCAGACCTGAACCAGAAGCCCAAACGGAAGTGGGGAGAGGGAAGAGGGTGGTTCCACAAACAGTTCAGATGAGGAAGTAGTGGCTTGTTCTTCCACATGCTGGGCCAAGGTCAACCTGGTAAACCAAGTGTTGGGCTGCATCCTGCAGACCTGCAAGGACTGTACTTGCCCAGCTTCAAGATGGAAGAAAGAGCCCAGAGTCAGCAAAGGAGACAGCAGTAGATTAATGGAAGGGGGAAGGAAGGTTCTGGAGAGACACCCCACCGTGTGTGGCAGAAGATGGGCAGAACATGGCAGCAGTCTTCGCTCCCGGGGGGAAGGGGAGATTGCCAGTTACAGGGGAATTGACGTCAGGTTGGCTCACCAGTTACCAGAGAGACTAGCAGGGGGGCCGGCCCTCACCACCCCTCTGATAAGAACAATCAGCAGCTGGGGCCCGGGGCAAGTATGCAGGAAGGTCAGTCAGGTGAGGAGGGTGTAGGTGAAGCAGGCACTGGTCAGGCAGAGGATGAACAGAGAGCAAGAGAATAGCCACCTTGAGTGGCCTGACCAGACATCAAGTGATCAAAATCTACAAAAAGCAAAATGAGAAGTGTTCCCAAGCTGTAAGCAGACCCTCACCCCTCTTTTCAAAGCCCACTGACTGTTCCCGTTTCTGGGGGAAGTACCCCCCAGAGGTGTTGTTTGCTCCAGTCATCAGAGACTCACCTTCCCCTCTTCATCTCAGTAAGAAACATTTTTGGGTTTTCAGACACTAACTCATAGTGTTGTATTAACAACACTATGAGGTAGTGAAACCAAGCAGGACCCTGTGGGACTCCAGGGCATGGAAGTCTTTCTGTCCCCTGTTTCTTGTTTGTAGGGGACAGACTCCAGCCTCCATAACCTTCCTGAGTTCTAAAGGGCAGATTCAAACAGTTGCTAATCAAGGGAGGAGCAGCCAAGAAACCACCTGAGGCCAGATTAAAGGAACCAGAGAAGCTCATCAAGAAGATTCACCTGAGAGATTAGAGGCATGCAGTCCCTGCACACACCCTAATCTTATCAGCAACTCCACACTTGAACTGTTGCTATAAGCCTCCTCATCAAATCCTCCCAGGTTGGGGGCACACAATTTTGAGAGGCACAAGCCTGCTACGTCCGCCTTTGCCTGGCAAAGCAATAAAGCTATTCTTTTCTACTTCACCTAAAACTGTCTCCGAGACTCGATTCAGCACCCGTGCACAAAGGCCAAGCTTTCAGCATCAGTAGTACTATTATAATACCCCTGTTGCATCGGTAAGAAAACTAAGGCATAAAGGAAGCAGTAACATGGGCAGGTCATGCGCCTGCTGACTGGAGAGCTGGGATAGGAGCCCTGCAGACTGGCTCCAGAGCTGGCCCAGCAGAGAGATTCAACACATCACCAAAAGCCCCTTATGAGCTTGCTATTGTCCCCTCTTGGTGGATTGCTCTTCAAGGCCCTAAGTGGCAGACCAATCTCAGGCACTGAACTCTGCTCCCCCTACAATCCCACTAAATTATAGTAAATAAATGAGGAATATGTTCACCCATGAGGACAGAGAACATTAAAGACAACAACGGATGAGAAATTCGAATCCATTTTTTTAAAAAGATTAACAGAAAGAGGAAGGAGAGAGAATTGATTTAAGGAAGTTCAGAGAGAGGCTGCTGAGAGGAGAGAGGACTTGCCCAGAACCCCAGCAGGCACCTCTTAGGTGGCCTCAAAACCAAGGGCGAGGGGATGGGGGAACTGCCTCCAGGCCAGAGGGACCACCAGGTTGATTCTTCTCTTAAATATCTCCATCCTACACCACCTCCCTCAAACAGGCAAGGGGAGGTTATTCTTTTGAGAAATTGTACAAGGGTCCGCAAGGGTCTGCTTCGTGTTCCTGCAGCTTGTGGATGAATGCTCTGCTCTTCCTATGTTGAAATTCTTTTTTTTTTTTCATTTTTTTATGTTGAGTAAATCCCCTCATTCAATGGATTCGAAGAAAATGTTCACTCACTCTGTTAAGTCCAGACATAAATACTTTCTCCTTTGCCTGGACATTTTAAATACTTTTTAAAGCCTGGCCTTTTGGTGACTATGTTTCTTGCCAGTAGGAATTTGGATATAAAGGTTTAAAGATCAGATTTGATGTTATTACCACATCAACCTTTATATGATTTGGTTCATTATTCCCACCACAGCTACTTTTTTTTTCAGCTTTGTCGAGATATAATTGACATACAACACTGCATACGTTTAAGGTGTACAATATGGTGACTTGATACACATATATATACATTATATATTACAAAATGCATACCACAGGAAGGTTAGTTTACACACCCTTCACCCCACATAATTGCCATTTTCTTGTTGTTGTTACGATGAGAACATTAAAGCTCTACTCTCACAGCAGCTCTCAAGTGTATAATTCAATATTGTTAACTACAGTCACTAGGCTGTACCTTAGATCTCAGCAACATAGTCATCTTATAACTGAACTCTGTACCCTTTGACCAACATCTCCCCATTTCCCCCATGGAATTCTGAAAACATTTTGAACAAAGGGCTCTGTGTTTTCATTTTGCACTGGGCCCCATAAATTACATGGTTGGTCCTGTGAACCGCTGAGACCCACATGTAGGGGTGCAGGGTGCAGGGGTGGCTGGAGGTCACCCGCAGGCCTGGCAACAGGTGAAATCAAGTGAACAGCAAACACTGAACTGTAAGAACCGTCACCCTCTCCACTGCCCTGGCTCCCCAACACAAGAAACCACACATTTAACACACCTCTTACCTTAATTTTTCTCCTAACTTTTCCCACCTTTTATTACCTTATTTGGGTTGAAGGAATTCCCAGCCCTCACCATTTACCTCACCATGTTCTTTGATTCCAGTAATCCCTGGACTGCCCGTTTTCCCCATTCCTTTCATCCATTTCTTGGTTGGGTTCATCAACACAGCTCCTCCTTCATTGATGAAGTCTCTTCTGGGGAGTCTGAATGATCCAAAGAAAAGGCTTCTAGAATCTTCCAGAAACCTTTGAGAGTAACCCCCAGAAAACCCCCATCACTCTATAATAAAGCCCATGCTCTCTGAAGTTTTAGTTAGTTCTTAAATATAAGTAACCCCTTCAAGTCAAGATCACCAGATACTTAAAGAATTCCTACAAATAAATAAGAAAATGGCAGGCAAACAAATAGAAAAATAGCCAAATATCTGAAAAGGCAATTCACAAAAAAGATATCCAAATTGAAAAGGTGCTCAACACCCTTAGTTACCAGGAAAATGCAAATTAAAACCACAGTGAGAAACCACTATACACCCAGGAGAATGACCAACATTTGAAAGCCTGACAATACCAAGTGCTGGTGAGAATGGGAATAACTGGAATCTCATACAATGCTGGTGGGAGGGTGAATCGGTATACTGCTTTACTAAATGGTGGGCAATATCTGCCAAAGCTAAAACATACATTTATCATAGGATGTAGCAATTCTACTGGCTGTGTACCCAAGAGAGATAGGTGCCTATGTCCAGAAAGAGACAGGCACAAGAATGTTCATAGCAGCTTTACTCATAATAACCCTAAACTGGAAAAAACACAGATGTCCATCCATAAAAAAATTAATAAGTAAATGTTGACATTTTCAAACAATGGGATTCTGTACAGCAGTTAGAAAAAAGAATAAACTACTGGAATATTCAGAAACACGGATAAATCTCATAGAGCTAACATTTAGTGAAAGAAACTACCTAAGAGTACTTGAGATACGGCTCCACTTATATCAAGATCAAGAATAGTCAAGGGAATTCCCTGGCGGTCCAGTAGTTAAGACTCTGTGCTTCCACTGCAGGGGGCACGGGTCAGGGAACTAAGATCCCCCAAGCCATGTGTCACAGCCAAAAAAAAATAAAATAAAATATTTTTTAAAAAGAATAGGCAAAATTGAATCTGAAGAACATAAATATATATATTATACATATATATATAACTGAATCTCTTTGCTGTACACCTGAAACTAACACAACACTGTAAATCAAGAAATTTTCAATTAAAAAAAAAAGAACAGGCAAAATTGGAGGGGACAAAAAGGAGCTTTGAAGTGTTGGAAATATTTTATATAGAGATCTGGAATGATGGTTATGTGGGTCTATACATATGTCAAAGTTCATCAATCTGTACACCTATGATTTGTGTACTTGTTGAATACAAGAAATACCTCAATAAAGAAGAGAAAAAAATGATATTTACAAGACATGGCATGGGGAAAAGACTTGGCATAATGCCAAATTGGGATGAAAATATGACATAGAGAATAAATGTTTAAATGAACAACTGGAAGAAAATACTGAAAGTTTAAGCATAGGTCTCTCTGGGGTTGGGATTAAATGTTTTCTTCATGCTTTTCTGTGTCTTCAAAATTTTCTTCAGTGAACATGAAGAATTTATAATTGGAAAAAAATTATCTTACAAAATTGAAGTGACTTTTTTAAAATTTGCAAGCCAGAAATGAAAAGGAAAGGAAAGAAATACCTGGCAAAACAGCATTTATCCTAAATGCTTTAATATTGCTGTAATTGCCTGATTTCAAGGTTTTAAACATAATTTTAAAATAGGTCATATATTCAATAACTTTGAATTAGTTAATTTTCTCTTATTCTTTTACATCATAGGCAAAAATCAAAGGAATAAATGGTTAAGTAGTTAAATGTATTTGAGACTGAAAGGATTTTATTGTACCTTTTTATTGCAGATATGTTCTTGTTTCATTTTGGCTATTAACGTGCACAGCTGAATTAAAGAGACCTGATTGGCTTTTAAACACTTCAGTGCAACTCCCATCTGTTAATGATAGCCTGTGTCTCCCCATCACCTTTGAAGGCATGGGCTCTGAGTACTCATTCATTTGAGGTTAAGTGGGCGATTATGATTGGAGAAAGCACAAGTCTGGGGAATGCAGGCAATTGTCAGGCCCCGTTGGACCTTGCCTGGGGTGATGTACTCGGTCTAGTCTGACTGTCTTGCTACTAAAACCATGTTCACAATAAATCGCCTACAATGGAGCTTCGCAGAACTGCGGTGGTGGTAATCCAACCCTGTGCTGATCTGCCTTGCATTGTTTTCCTGCTAACTATGCCCCGACAGCAACAAACTCAGGCCCCTAGACTAGATGGAAAGGACCCCCGTCATTAAAACTACAGCAAGAAGACATTGTGGAAAGGGGAGAATTCAGGCAGCAGGGTCTTGCTGCCCAGCTGCCATCTTCTAACATCACTGATTCATTCGAAAAACAGTTATTAGAGCCCCTCTATTTTCCAGGCACTGTGCCAGGTGCTGGGGTTAGTTCAGTGTTATGGGCTGAATTGTGTCGCCAGCACCCCCCATTCATGTATCGAAGTTCTAAACCTCAGTGCCTCAGACTGTGACTGTGTTTAGAGTCAAAATTACTTTACAGAGATAATTATGTTAAAAGAGGTCATTAGGGTGGGCCCCCACCCAATGTGACTGGTGTGCTTACAAGAAAAGGAAGATTTGGATACGGACATTAACACCAAGGGAAGATGATGTGAAGACACTGGGAGAAGATAACCATCGATGAACCAAGGAGAGGCCTGGAACAGATCATCCCCTCATGGCCTTTAGAAGGAACCAAACCTGCTGACCCCTTGACGTTGGACTTTCAGCCTCCAGAACAGGGAGAAAATACATTTCTACTGTTTAAACTCCCAGTTTCTGGTCCTTTGTTATGGCACCTCTAGAGAAACTAGTACAGAAGGAGGAAGAGGCAAGGTCCTATCCTCTTGGAACTCACTTAAGAAAAATACAGAAAATAAAACCCTGGGAATTCCCTGGCGGTCCAGTGGTTAGTCCCTGGCGGTCCAGTGGTTAGGACTTGGCACTTTCACTGCCAAGGGCCTGGGTTCAATCCTTGGTCAGGGAACTAGGATCCTGCAAGCCATGTGGCTTGGCCAAAAAAAAAAGAAAGAAAGAAAACAAAACCCTTTCTATTATGGACATCTTCATCCTACACAAAAGTAGAGAGAATAGTATAATGGACCCCAAAGTACACATGGCCCAGCTTCAACAGTTATCAGCACATGGCCATTCTTCTTTCTTCTCTACTTCCCCATTCCCTCTGGATCTCCATCCATTATTTTAAAGCAAATCGCAATTATCATATCAGTTCATCTGTAAATATTTCCAAATGTTTGCCTAAGAGAGAAAAACTCTATTTTAAAAACAGAACAATACCATTATCATACCTTTAACATTAATTCATTAATATCATCTAATATTCAGTGTTCATATTTCTCTGATAGTCCACAAATAGTTCTTTTTTTCAGTTGATATATTGAAACCAGGATCTAAAAAAATTCTATCTACACAAATTGGTTGGTTGCTAGGTCTTTCTTTCTTTTTAATAAATTTATTTATTTGTTTATTTTTGGCTGCGTTGGGTCTTCATTGCTGCGTGCAGGCTTTCTCTAGTTGCGGAGAGCGGGGGCTACTCTTCGTGGCAGTGTGCAGTCTTCTTGCGGTGGCTTTTCTTGTTGCAGAGCACAGGCTCTAGGTGCACGGGCTTCCGTAGTTGTGGCACACAGGCTTAGTTGCTCCAAGTCACGTGGGATCTTCCTGGACCAGGGATCGAACCCGTGTCCCCGGCGTTGGCAGGCAGATTCTTAACCGCTGCGCCACCAGAGACGTGCCAGTTGCTACCTCTTTTACGGCATTTTAAATTTCTAAATCTCTCCTCTCCTGCCCTCTTTTTTCTTGCTATTTACTTACTGTAGAAACCACATCATTTATCCTGTAGAATTTCCCAGATTCTGGATTTGGCTGATTACATCCCTGTGGCATTGTCTAACATGTTCTTCTGTTCCTTATCTCTTATAAACTGGTAGCTGGTTCTAGAGGCTTGATTAGATGCAGGTTGATTATTTGACAAGAATACTTCAAAGGAGGTACTGTGAGTTTTCTATTATATCACGTATAGTATAATGTTTGGTTATCTAGGTTTTTGGTGAT
Organism: Physeter macrocephalus; assembly: GCF_002837175.3. Classification (NCBI taxonomy): domain Eukaryota; kingdom Metazoa; phylum Chordata; class Mammalia; order Artiodactyla; family Physeteridae; genus Physeter; species Physeter macrocephalus. The sequence continues at coordinate 48,253,899 of NC_041232.1, read as the reverse complement.
ATAAGTAATCAGTGGTTTAGATGGTATTATCCTGATCCATTATTCTAAAATTTTTATGACACTGTAGAGGAAAATATGTTTCTGCACAGTTGGGGCTTTCTGAACAGATTTCACTGAAATTTGTTTTGTTACCTGACATCCAACTTTGAAGTCAATTTTTTTTTTTTTTTGCGGTACGCGGGCCTCTCACTGTTGTGGCCTCTCCCATTGTGGAGCACAGGCTTCAGACATAGCAGGCTCAGCGGCCATGGCTCACGGGCCTAGCCGCTCCGCGGCATGTGGGATCTTCCCAGACCGGGGCACGAACCCATGTCCCCTGCATCGGCAGGCGGACTCTCAACCACTGTGCCACCAGGGAAGCCCCAAAGTCAATTTTTGACTGACCAGATAGTGAGGCCCAGGGCCTTGGAAACATCTCTGACTTGTAAAACTGAACACACTGGCTTATCTTTTCCCTCAGAGATTTATTTTCATATCAAAGAATTAGGGTAAGGATCTCTTCCATCTGATTTCCAAGGACACTTTCAGAAGATGATGGGAGGAAAGTGGTGTCTTTATCCTTCACAAACAGAGGAAACCCATATTTTTCTGTATCTCACCTACAGAGTGAACCCACCAATGGTATACAGCATTTTCTCTCCTCTGGTTCTCACATGACCCTCTGTGTGTGTGTGGCGGATGGGGGGAGTGCTGAGCATGAGGAAACAATGTTGCAATGTTACTCTGGCTGCTGAGCTTGCTGTGAGTATAAAAAGAAACCTGCCTCTGAACTAATAACTCATATGTGGGCTTCCCTGGTGGCGCAGTGGTTAAGAATCTGCCTGCCAATGCAGGGGACACAGGTTTGATCCCTGGTCTGGGAAGATCCCACATGCTGCAGAGCAACTAAGCCCATGTGCCACAACTATTGAGACCGAATGCCACAACTGCTGAAGCCTGAGCACCTAGAGCCGGTGCTCTGCAGCAAGAGAAGCCACGGCAATGAGAAGCCTGCGCACCGCAGCAAAGAGTAGCCCCTGCTCGCCACAACTAGAGAAAGCCTGTACGCAGCAACAAAGATCCAACACAGCCAAAAATAAATAAATTAAATAAATAAATATAAAACCTCATATGTTACTCTCTCACTTCGTCCCAGCTTACCCTTCCCCCTCCCGTGTCCTCAAGGATAGGGAGGCGGGGATGGAGATGCAAGAGGGAGGGGATATGGGGATATATGTATGCATATAGCTGATTCACTTTGTTATACAGCAGAAACTAACACAACATTGTAAAGCAATTATACTCCTATAAAGATGTTAAAAAAA
>NC_041232.1:48238592-48251682 GCF_002837175.3 Physeter macrocephalus | reverse complement strand
TCACTTTGTTATACAGCAGAAACTAACACAACATTGTAAAGCAATTATACTCCTATAAAGATGTTAAAAAAATAATAAAAACAAATAAACAAAAAAAAGCCTCATATGTACAACCAGGACAAAATTAGTAAAGATGAATATTAAAAACCTAAGAGTTCCCCACTGGCCTTTTACCTAGTGGCTTTTAGCAGCTGTTAGTAATCATTGCCTAGGTGCATTATTTCATCAAAACTTGCAAAATGGTAATATTCTAATTGTATCATTTATTTTACATTTAATGTCTTGAATTATTTTATAAAGGAGAAATTTCTCTCCTTAACTATCTGGTTACCTTGAAATACATTTCATACAGGAAAAGCTGATTTTTTCCATTTATTTACCAATTTTTAGAATGTGTTAATGCCCTAGCATCCTCCAAAGGTGATCAATGGGGTTTTCAAAAAGTATTATTATAAGCATGTGGATTTTAATATTTTTATATATTACAATGTACTGCAGGCATTATTCTTTTTGAAGTGCAAATTGCCCATCTTTGGCCAGTGAAATTCTTTGAGTTGTCTCCTGAGTCCTTTCACAGGACCCAGCAGCTCTTGTTTTCTGTTATGAAAGATCTTTTGGGTTCATCTTGTACATGTCACATCTCATATCTGAAATCAGCCATTTCTCCATGGAGACCTAGTTCCCTTTAGTGAGAAATGGTCTTTAGAGACTCCAGCCCGAGTGTTAGAAATGTTCATTGCTACTGAGTTGCTTATTGCTTTTACACTCTTTGGTGGACAGAACTGGGAAATATTTTTACGAGTAAAATGATTTCATATTGATATTTCCAAATTTAAGATCACAGAAATTATATTCAACTTCTTTGATTTTATGTTTGTCTCTTTTTGTGTGTGTGTGCTAAAAATCTTTGTTCTTACCAATATTAACATATTTACCTATTTGTTTTTATTGTACTATATGTACATAATAGTTTACAAACAACACTAACAATACCATTACTAAAAGTATGATTATTGAATACTGTGCAATTTTGTGTGTGGGCATGCAGTTCTTTGACTTTACAATCTACCTCACCAGGCAGATACAAACTACTGTGAGGTTTTTGGTATGTTTGTTTTTAAGGCTTGGGATAGTTTTATTTTTATTTTTTCTATTTAATTTGATTTTTATATTGGAGTATAGTTGATTTACAATGTTGTGTTAATTTCAGATGTACAGCAAAGTGATTCCGTTATATGTATACATAGATCCATTCTTTTCCAGATTCTTTTCCTATACAGGTTATTACAGAATATAGATTAGAGTTCCCTGTACTATACAGTAAGTCCTTGTTGATTACCTATGTTTTGAAGTTACAGTATTACCTGTTAGATTATATGGTTAAACCATCAGTCAGATATATAGTTAGATTTATTTGTTCTATTTTGGTTTTTTAATTTTTATTGACTTTTTTCATTTTGTTTTATAGTTACACAAAACATTTATATTGTTCCTAAGTCAAAAGCCATAAAACAAGATACATTCAGTCATATCTAGTTTCCATTCCTATCTCTCTATTTCCTCCCTCTCTTATAAGTAATAATTTTCAAGAGTTTTTAATTTATCATTTTTTTTAAAGTTTATGCAAAAATGAATATATATATATATATATATATATATATATATATATATATATACAACCTGTGAATATTATCTCATATGGCAAAAGGAACACTGTAAATGTGATTAAGTTAAGGATTTTGAGATGGGAAGAGTATTCTGAATTATCATCTGGGTGGGCCCTAAATATAATCACAAGTATCCTTATAACAGAGAGACAGAGAAATTTGATACACACAGAAAAGAAGGTGATCTGCTGATGAAAGCAGAGATTGAAATGATGCACTTCGAAGATGGAGGAAGGGGTCACAAGCCAAGGAATACAGAGGCCACTAAAAGCTGAACAAGGAAATGGATTTCCCCTCAGAGCCTCCAGAAGGAACCAGCCCTGCCAGCACCTTGATTTTAGCCCCACAAGGCTCCTTTCAGAATTCTTGCCTCTAGACTCATAAGAGAATAAATGTATCTAGTTTTAAGCCACTAAATTTGTGGCAATTTATTACAGCAGTAATAGGAAACTCAATGTGTGTGCATAGCAAATTACAAGCATGTGTATATGCATACACATATATATCCTTACCATTTTTAAAGTAAAAAATAAATTAAAATCTGTTGAAATTATTAGTTATTGTCAAGGGAGAAAACAGGACATAGAGAGACAGGGATGGAAATTAGACTTGATTGAAAGTGTCTTGTCTTATGGTTTTGACTTTGGAACATGCACAGACATACACAAACACTGTTTTGTTCACTTAACAATATATCCTGGTGATCACTCTAGAACATTTTATAAAGATCCTCCTCATTCCTTTTTATAGCTCCACAGTGTTTCACTGCATGGATGTACAATATTTTATTCATTCTAGTTCACTTGATAGAAAATTGGGCTGTTTTATTTATTACAAACAGAGCCATAGTTAATAGCTTTATGCATATGATATTTCATATTTTTGTCACTATATCTGTGTGCAAGATTCTTAGAAGAGGGATTGCTGTCTCAGAGGGTAATTGTATATGTACTTTTGCTAGATATTCCAAACTCCCAAACCCTTGCATGGGGTTATACCTTTCTTTCCATTCCAGCCAGCAACGTATGAATGTGTCAGTTCTTTCATTGCCTCGTCAATAGAGTATCTTTTCCATTATTTGGATTTTTTGACAGAAAGAAATCTGACACGGAGAAAAGTTATCATGTTTTTAATTGGTAATTCTGTTATGTAAGACTGAACATCTTTTCAAATATTTAAAGACTTTAAGCACTGAAAAGCATTTTTCTTTCTGTGAACTGCCTTCATATCTCAGGCCAATCTTTTCTACAAGGTTATTGGTCTTTTTTTCCCTTAATATTTTAGAGTGAACTTACCTTTGAGAGAGAAAATAAACAAATAAACATAATAGATAAATCAGATGAATTTGACTCATGATAAATTCTAAGAAGGGAATGAATAGGCTGAGAGGTGACAGAGTGAGGGTGGGGGAGGGCCCCTTTATCTGGAGATGTCAAGGGAAGCCCACTGGAGGAGGTGACTTTTAAGAGGAGATTAAGAGAAGCAGGTATGTGAAGAGTAGATGAGTCTGGAGGTGGACTTGTGAATGATCCAGGCAGGGAGAACATCATGTGCCCAAGTCCTGAATTAAGAAGAATTTTAAATGTGCAAGGAATAAACAGAAAACTAGATGGGTTAGCTTTAGGATAGCTCCACCCTTGGGAAAAGTAAATGGAAGGAGGATGAAGGGAGATTCTGAGGTTCTGAGATTTCTGTTTTTGGGGGGGCGGTGCTGGTTATATGTCTGAGTTTACTTTGTGAGAACTCATCAAGCTATACACTTATGGTATATGCTTGTTCTGTGTGTATGTTATAAATCGGTTAAAAAATAGATTACCAAAGAAGAGGCTGAGACGGACAGAAGGAGGACCCAGTGAAGCAAAAGCCCACTGAATGAAGGAAAGAGGGGAGAATGGAGATGGAAGCAGAGGGAAGGGCTCAGTAGATGCAGTGCTTTGGAAACCAGGGGAGGAGTTTAGTTTTCTTTTCAAGGGGGATGAAAGGTCATCGATAGGTTTCAAACAATAGAATGGCATGTGGATAGTAACACAGAACTGAAAAATCGGGACACCAATTCTACTTAAACCTTCTGTTTTCAAACGGCAGCCTTGGTCCCTTGCTGTGATCATGGCCCCCACAACCTCCCCCCTCGCCCGGAGATATGACACCTGAATAAAATAGTGAGAAAGGATCCTTGAATGTTTCATGAAAATAAATTTCTCTACTGTTCAGGATGTGCAACTTTACCTGTGCTGTGAGATCCCCTGACTGTAGGACAAACGACACTAAATCCTGGGTTGTGAGGCACTGGTCCAGTGGCGTGCTCCATATGGAAGGAGATGAGAAATGGTGTTAAAACTGCATCCTCATAATTAGAAAAGAGGGAAATTAATTTTGATAACATTTTAAAATGGGAACAAATGGGAAAATGTCTTTTTGAAAAGAAGACTTTCATCCTTCTATATTTAAATTTATATTCAGTAAAATTGACGTGTGTGTAGAGTTCTGAGTTTTAACACATCTGTAGATTCATGTAATTACCAAAATAACCAGGATATAAACAGTTCATTACACCTGAAAACTTGCTCTGTTGCTCATTTGTAGCCAAATTATTTCCCTACCCCTCACTTCTTGCAACCACTTTTCTCTTCCTATAGTTGACTTAATTCTAAAAAGGCCTCCATGACCTTCAGCCCCGGGGGTTATACCCTATATCATCTCCCTGATCTTGGGTGTGGACATGACCTGTGACTTACTTCTAGCCAGTAGAATATGGCCAAGATGACAGGATCTTGGTCACTTTCTTGGTTAGATTGTTATGTGGCAAAGGTCACTCCCATGATTACACTGTTATATAAGTCTCTTAGCAGACTGGAGCAAGAGACACTCTTCGGCTGGCCTTAAAGAAGCAAACTGGGGCTTCCCTGGTGGCGCAGTGGTTGCGCGTCCGCCTGCCGATGCAGGGGAACCGGGTTCGCGCCCCGGTTTGGGAGGATCCCACATGCCGCGGAGCGGCTGGGCCCGTGAGCCATGGCCGCTGAGCCTGCGCGAAAGAAGCAAACTATCATGAGTGACTGCCTGGGAGGAGGGCCATGTGGCAGGAAACCCCAGGACCTGAGGATAGCCTCCAGGCAACAGCCAGTAAGAAGTCACTGCCCTCAGTCACAGAGGTACAAAATGAATTCTGCCAACAACCTGAATGAGCTCGGAAGTGAATGCTTCCCTAGTTGAGCCTTCACATAAGAACACAGCCTGAAGATCCATTGATTTCAGCCTTGTGAGACCCTGAGTATAAGACCCAGCTAACCTGAGCTCTGACTCCTGACCCACAGAAACTGGGGTAATAATAATTATGCACTGTTTAAAGCCACTAAGTTTGTGGACACTTGTTAGGAAGCAATAGAAAACCAATTCATTTCCCTATAAGTATTGCCTTTTCCCAATGTCGTATAAATGAAATCATACAGTATGTAAATTTTTGAGACCAACTTTTTTCACTCAGCATAATACCTTTGTGATCATTCTTTTTTATTGCTAAATGGCATTCTAATACATACAGACACCACAGTGTCTTTATCATTTACTTGTTGAGGATATTTGAGTTATTTCTAATATTTGCCAATTATGAATAGAGTTGCTACACACATTAGTGTACCGGTGTTTGTGTGAACATAATTTTTTATTTATTTGGGGTAAATATGATTGCTTGATCATAAAGTAAGCGTATGTTTAACTTTATAAGAAACTTCCAAACTGTTTTCCAAACTGTTTCCAACTATTTACCATTTTGCATTCCCACTAGCAAAGAATGAGAGTTCCAGGTAATCCTTATTACCACTAGCACTTGGTATTGTTTTTCTTTTTTTAAAAAGATGTCCAAATAAGTGTGCAGTGGTTTCTTATTGTGGTTTTAATTTGCATTTTCTTAATGGTTAATGATGTTAAACATCTTTATATGTGCTTATCTTCCATCCTTACATTCTCTTTGGTAAAGTGTCTGTTCAAATCTTTTGTTCATTTTTCATTGGGTTGTTCAAGTCAAGTCTTTCACCATTGTTAATATATTGGCTATGGGTTTTTTTGTTCGTTTGTTTTTATAGATGACTTTTATCAGTTTAAATAATTTGCCTTCTATTCTTACTTTGTTCAGGGTTTTTTTCATGAAAGGATATTGAGCTAGTGTCAAATAAATTTTCTGCATTAACTGATATAATTGTGTGTGGTTTTTCTTCTTCGGTCTGTTAATATGGCAGATTATGTTAATTGATTTTCAAACCATTCTTGCAGTCTTGGAAACAACCCCACATAGTTGTGGTGAATTATTATTCTCTTTATTTATTGCTGGAATCAATTTACTAATATTTTGTTGAAGATTGTTATATCTATATTAATGATGAATGATGGTCTCTAATTTTCTTTTTTTCATTGGTTCAAGAATGAACCAAGGTGTACATATTCAACTTTATGGCACTGCTTTCTTAAGTTTCCTCTTCACCATGATCTCTGTGACATTTTCTGGCCCTCAGGGACCTCTTCTGGTCTTCTGGTTGGAAAGCTGGAGTTTGAGCTTCCCCACTCTACGGCATATTTCTGACTCTGTCTACCTCCAAAGCCAAGTAGTAGGAGGATAGATAGAGGTGAAAATCAATGCAAATTCTTCCTATGCTCTTGGAACCATAGTCCCTTTGGTCAAAAAGACAAATTCCCTTCCCTCAGAGTTTTAGGTGCCTGTTCATTGTTCAGGTGCCACTGCTGTCACTATCACCATCATAGGGTTGCCTGGAGGGTTAGGTGTAGATGATGCAAATAACTAAAAATATGGGGGATTCCCCCCATCCTCTCTGAGCTTTTATGGGTCCCCTTGTTCCTTCTCAAACAAGAAAGACAGAGTTTCCCTTAGAGCTCTTTCTCGCCACCCCTAGTACACAATTCTGGGTTTCATTGCTTTTGATTACAGATAAAGGGACATCGGAGTAAGAAAAGATACAGGAAACCCACCCATGAATCTATCTTATTTGGAGTTTTGGTTTTCTTCTGCAATTTTCCTACTATGATTTTTTTCCTCCAAAGTCCTTGATAGCTTCTCCACATATTTTTTCTGTCATTTTTAGCTGCATTCAGTGGAAGTAACAGAGCAAAGTGTGCTTATGTCATTTTAACCAAACCAGAATGGAAAATGGCTTTTGATATATAGTAATTTATTCACAGAGTGATTGAATCTGCTGTGATCCTTCCATTAATTGAAACACATCCATCTGGGGAATTCTTTCTTTAAGAGATTCTAATAACCTTCAGAATTCTTATTTGTGACAATATTTGCACCCTGGGAGATTTGTATATTCTGCTCCACCAAAGGCAAATTTAGCCCATGTTCTTGCTCTTTAGAGGTGAGAGTGGGGCTTTCAAAATCTCCAAAAATTCCTGAAATTCAACTTGAAACAAGGGCTGAACATATGAGGAGTCCTAGAGTATTCTAGATTCAGGATATTCTCTGCATGGATCCTAAGCTATCTGGGTTGGAATTGGAAAGCTATAAGGGGGGTAAAGAAAGAGACCTAGGGGTGATCCCCAGAGGTAGGCTCTAGGCAGATGTTCTTAGAAACAAAAGCATCCTGTGAGGGGGAAAGGGTTGGGGAAGAGATAGTTAGGGAGTTAGGGATTGACATGTACATACTGCTATATTTAAAATGGATAACCAACATGGACCTACTGTATAGCACAGGGAATTCTGCTCAATATTATGCAACAACCTAAATGGGAAAAGAATTTGAAAAAGAATATATACATGTATATGTGTAACTGAATCACTTGGCTGTACACCTGAAACTATTACAACATTGTTAATCAACTATACTCCAATATAAAATAAAAGTTTTTTTTAAAAAAAGGTAAAAAAAGCATCCTGTGAGAGGACCCCAAACACCAAATCTTACCCCTTTGTCTTCTAAGGATATATTTATGCTGTATTTGAGACTGAAACCATGAACTAGGTATATGTTTCCAAATGTGCATGATACTCCCATGACCAAGTTCTAGAATCCAGCAAAGTCAGCATCTTCTGGGTCTGTCAGTCTTGAGACTATATGCAGTTTAACACTTAGACAAATCAAAAAGGCATCTTTCATTCCTTGAGCTGGACTGGGGATAGATTAAATTTATACAGTAGCTTCTCTCTCACACAAATATACCAACTACCTTCTAGCAAACTCTATCAAATCATCCTTTTTCCCACTCTCAGATGAAATTTCAGATGGATCCATAACTTTTTCCAGTCAGATTTAAGTATTAAAAAGTCTAGTCCAGGGACTTCCCTGGGGGCACAGTGGTTAAGAATCAGTCTGCCAATGCAGGGGACATGGGTTCCATCCCTGGTCCAGGAAGATCCCACATGCCACGGAGCAACTAAGTCCATGTGCCACGACTACTGAGCCTGTGCCCTAGAGCCTGCACGCCACAACTACTGAGCCTGCCGCACCACAACTACTGAAGCCCGTGCGCCTAGAGCCCCATGTGCCACGACTACTGAGCCTGTGCTCTAGAGCCTGCAAGCCACAACTACTGAGCCTGCGCACCACAACCACTGAAGTCCGTGCGCCTAGAGCCCATGCTCCGCAACAAGAGAAGCCACCTCAATGAGAAGCTCATGCACTGCCACGAAGAGTAGCCCCCGCTCACCACAGCTAAAGAAATCCCACATGCAGTAACGAAGATCCAATGCAGCCAAAAAAAAACTTAAAAAAAAAGTCTAGTCCAGTCTAATATCAAAATATGTTTTTATATCAATGGACAAATCATCCAGACAGAAAATCAATAAGGAAACACTGGCCTTATATGAAACATTAAACCAGAAAGACTCAATAGATATATAAAGAATATTCCATCCAAAAGCAGTAGAATACATATTCTTTTCAAATGCACATGAAGCATTCTCCAGCATAGATCATGTGCTAGGGCACAAAACAAGTCTCAATAAATTTAATAAGACTGAAATCATATCAAGCATCTTTTCCAACCACAAGTATGAGACTAGAAATCAGCCATAGGACAAAAACTGCAAAGAACACAAACAATATGCTACTACACAACTAATGGGTCACTGAAGAAATCAAAGAAGGGAAACACAATAATCCAAAATCTATGGAATGCAGCAAAAATAGTTCTAAAAGTGAAGTTTATAGTGATGCAAGCCTACCTCGGGAAAGAAGAAAAACCTCAAATATACAACCTAACCTTCCACCTCAAGAAACTAGAAAAAGTAGAATAAACAAACCCAAAGTTAGTAGAGAGAAAGAAATAATAAAGATCAGAGAATAAATAAATGAAATAGAGATTAAAAAATGATAGAAAAGATCAATGAAACTAAGAGCTGGTTCTTTGTAAAAATAAACAAAATTGATAAACTGTTAGCCATTAAGGAAAAAAAAGGAGGACCCAAATAAATAAAATCAGAAATGAAAGGAAATTCCCTGGCAGTGCAGTGGTTAGGGGACTCGGCACTTTCACTACCGAGGGCCTGGATTCAATCCCTGGTCAGGGAGCTAAGATCCCACAAGCCCATGGCATGGCCAAAATAAAAAGAAATGGAAAAGGAGAAGTTATAACTGACCACAGAAATACAAAGGATCATAAGAGATTACTACAAACAATTATAAGCCAATAAAATAGACAACCTAGAATAAATTGATAAATTCCTAGAAATGTATAATCTCCCAAGAATGAATCAGGAAGAAACAGGAAATATGAACAGACAAATTACCAGTAATGAAACTGAATCAGTAATAATAATAATAAAACCTCCCAAACAAAACACCAGTACCAGACAGCTTCACAGGTGAATTCTACTAAATACTTTAAAAAGAGTTAACTCCTATCCTTCTCAAACTATTCCAAAAAACTGAAGAGGAAGGAATGCTTCTGAACTCATTCTAGGAGACCAGCATCACCATGACACCAAAACCAGACAAAATCATAGTCCAATATCCCCAGTGAACATAGATGCAAAAATCCTCAATGAAATATTAGCAAACCAAATTCAACAACACATTAAAAGAATCATACATGTGATCAAGTGAGATCTGTTTCAGGAATTCAAGGATGGTTCAATATTCACAAACCAATCAATGTGCTACACTACATCAACAATTTGAAAAATAAAAATCTTATGAACATCTCAATGGATGCAAAAAAGCTTTTGACAAAATTTAACATCCATTTATGATAAAAATTATCAGCAAACTGGGTATCAAAGGAACATGTCTCAACACATGAAGAGCCATATATGACAAACCCACAGTTAACACCATACTCAACAATAAAAAGCTGAAAACATTTTCTGTAAAATCAGGAACATGGCGGGGGGGAACCTTCAAGATGGCAGAGGAGTAAGACGTGGAGATAACCTTCCTCTCCCCACAAATACATGAAAAATACATCTACATGTGGAACAAGTCCTACAGAACACCTACTGAATGCTGGCAGAAGACCTCAGACTTCCCAAAAGGCAAGAAACTCCCCACGTACCTGGGTAGGGCAAAAGAAAAAAGAAAAAACAGAGACAAAAGAATAGGTACAGGACCTGCACCACTGGGAGGGAGCTGTGAAGGAGGAAAAGTTTCCACGCACTAGGAAGACCCTTCACTGGTGGAGACGGCAGGTGGATGGGTAGGGGGGGAAGCTTTGGAGCCACGGAGGAGAGCACAGCAACAGGGGTGCAGAGGGCAAAGGGGAGAGTTTCCCACACAGAGGATCAGTGACAACCAGCACTCACCACCCTGAGACACTTGTCTGCTCACCTGCTAGGGCGGGTGGGGACTGGGAGCTGAAGCTTGGGCTTCGGAGGTCAGACCCCAGGGAGAGGACAGGGATTGGCTGCGTGAAGACAGCCTGAAGGGGGCTAGTGTGCCACAGCTAGCCCAGAGGGGGTCATGGAAAAAGTCTGGACCTGCCTAAGAGGCAAGAGACCATTGTTTTGGGGTGCACAAGGAGAGAGGATTCCTTCCCAGTGTGCCCACAGAAGGCAGAGCACTTCCTAAGTAAGCTCCAGAGATGGGCGTGAGCTGCAGCTATCAGCTCAGACCCCAGAGATGGGCATGAACTGTTAATGCTGTGGCTGCTGCCACCAAGAATCCTGTGTGCAAGCACAGGTCACTATCCACACCCCCACCAGGAACCTGTGCAGCACGCTACTGCCAGGGTCCCATGATCCTGGGACACCTTCCCCAGGAGAATACACCATGCGCCTCAGGCTGTTGCAATATCACACTGGCCTCGGTGGTGGCAGACTCGCCCTGCATTCCAATTATGACTGCCGTACCCCTCCCTCCCCTCCAGCCTGAGTGAGCAGGAGAGGCCTAATCAGCCACTGCTTTAATCCCCTCCTGTTTGGGCGGAGAACAGACGCCTGAGGGCGACCTACACGCAGAGGAAGGGCCAAAACCAAAGCTGAACCACAGGAGCTGTGCGAACAAAGAAGAGAAAAGAAAATTTCTCCGTGCAGCCTCAGGAGCAGTGGATTAAATACCCACAATCAACTTGATGAACACTGAATCTGTGGAACACCTGAACAGACAATGAATGTTCCCAAAATTGCGGTGGTGGATTTTGGGAGCAACTGTAGACTTGGGGATTGCTGTCTGCGACAGATTTGTTTCTTTTCTTTTCTTTTTTTTTTTTTTTTTTTTTTTTTTAATTTTTGGATTTTATTTATTTTTTTATACAGCAAGTTCTTATTAGTCATCAATTTTATACACATCAGTGTATACATGCCAATCCCAACTGCCCAATTCATCACACCACCACCCCCAACCCCTGAGGCTTTCCCTCTTGGTGTCCATATGTTTGTTCTCTATGTCTGTGTCTCAACTTCTGCCCTGCAAACTGGTACCATTTTTATAGGTTCCACACACATGCGTTAATATATGATATTTGTTTTTCTCTTTCTGACTTACTTCACTCTGTATGACAGTCTCTAGATCCATCCACGTCTCAACAAATGACCCAATTTCGTTCCTTTTTATGGCTGAGTAATATTCCATTGTATATATGTAACACTTCTTTATTTATCCATTCGTCTGTTGATGGGCATTTAGGTTGCTACCATGACCTGGCTATTGTAAATACTGCGCCAATGAACATTGGGGTGCATGTGTCTTTTTTTAAAATTTTTTTTCTTTAACATCTTTATTGGAGTATAATTGCTTTACAATGGTGTGTTAGTTTCTGCTTTATAACAAAGTGAATCAGTTTTACATATACATATGTTCCCATATCTCTTCCCTCTTGCATCTCCCTCCCTCCCACCCTCCCTATCCCACCCCTCTAGGTGGTAACAAGGCACCAAACTGATCTCCCTGTGCTATGTGGCTGCTTCTCACTAGCTATCTATTTTATGTTTGGTAGTGTATATATGTCCATGCCACTCTCTCACTTTGTCACAGCTTATCCTTCCCCCTCCCCATATCCTCAAGTCCATTCTCTAGTAGGTCTGTGTCTTTATTCCCGTCTTTCCCCTAGGTTCTTCATACCTTTTTTTTTTCATAGATTCCATATATATGTGTTAGCATATGGTAATTGTTTTCCTCTTTCTGACTTACTTCACTCTGTATGACAGAATCTAGGTCCATCCATCTCACTACAAATAACTCAATTTCATTTCTTTTTATGGCTGAGTAATATTCCATTGTATATATGTGCCACATCTTCTTTATCCATTCATCTGTTCATGGACTCTTAGGTTGCTTCCATGTCCTGGCTATTGTAATTAGGGCTGAAATGAACACTTTGGTACCTGACTCTTTTTGAATTATGGTTTTCTCTGGGTATATGCCCAGTAGTGGGATTGCTGGATCATATGATAATACTACTTCTAGTTTTTTAAGGAACCTCCATACTGCTCTCCATAGTGGCTGTCTCAATTTACATTCTCACCAACAGGGCAGGAGGGTTCCCTTTTCTCCACACCTTCTCCAGCATTTGTTGTTTGTAGATTTTCTGATGATGCCCATTCTAACTGGTGTGAGGTGATACCTCATTGTAGTTTTGATTTGCATTTCTCTAATAATTAGTGATGTTGAGCAGATTTTCATGTGCTTCTTGGCCATCTGTATGTCTTCTTCAGAGAAACGTCTATTTAGGTCTTCTGCCCATTTTTGGATTGGGTGGTTTGTTTTCTTAATATTGAGCTGCATGGGCTGTTTATATATTTTGGAGATTAATCCATTGTCCGTTGATTCCTTTGCAAATATTTTCTCCCATTCTGAGGGTTGTCTTTTCGTCTTGCTTATGGTTTCCTTTGCTGTGCAAAAGCTTTGAAGTTTCATTAGGTACCATTTGTTTATTTTTGTTTTTATTTCCATTACTCTAGAAGGTGGATCAAAAAGGATCTTGCTGTGATTTATGTCAAAGAGTGTTCTTCCTATGTTTTCCTATAAGAGTTTTATAGTGTC
>NC_041232.1:48238106-48238490 GCF_002837175.3 Physeter macrocephalus | reverse complement strand
TTTTTTGTTCTAGTTCTGTAAAAAATGCCACTGGTAATTTGATAGGGATTGCATTGAATCTGTAGATTGCTTTGGGTAGTATAGTCATTTTCACAATATTGATTCTTCCAATCCAAGAACATGGTATATCTCTCCATCTGTTTGTATCATCTTTAATTTCTTTCATCAGTGTCTTATAGTTTTCTGCATACAGGTCTTTTGTCTCCCTAGGTAGGTTTATACCTAGGTGTTTTATTCTTTTTGTTGTAATGGTAAATGGGAGTGTTTCATTAATTTCTCTTTCAGATTTTTCATCATTAGTGTATAGGAATGCAAGAGATTTCTGCACATTAATTTTGTACCCTGAAACTTTACCAAATTCATTCATTAGCTCTAGTAGTTTTC
>NC_041232.1:48237129-48238041 GCF_002837175.3 Physeter macrocephalus | reverse complement strand
TTTTCTTCTCTGATTGCCAAGGCTAGGACTTCCAAAACTATGTTGAATAATAGTGGTGAGAGTGGACATCTTTGTCTTGTTCCTGATCTTAGAGGAAATGGTTTCAGTTTTTCACCATTGAGAATGATGTTTGCTGTGGGTTTGTCATATATGGCCTTTATTATGTTGAGGTAGGTTCCCTCTATGCCCACTTTCTGGAGAGTTTTTATCATAAATTGATGTTAAATTTTGTCAAAAGCTTTTTCTGCATCTATTGAGATGATCATATGGCTTTTATTCTTCAATTTGTTAATAGGGTGTATCACATTGATTGATTTGCATATAGTGAAGAATCCTTGCATCCCTGAGATAAATCCCAATTGATCATGGTGTATGATCCTTTTAATGTGTTGTTGGATTCTGTTTGCTAGTATTTTGTTGAGGATTTTTGCATCTATATTCATCGGTGATATTGGCCTGTAATTTCCTTTTTTTGTAGTATCTCTGTCTGGTTTTGGTATCAGGGTGATGGTGGTCTCACAGAATGAGTTCCTGAGTTGTTCCTGCCTCTGCAACTTTTTGGAAGAGTTTGAGAAGGATGGGTGTTAGCTCTTCTCTAAATGTTTGATAGAATTCACCTGTGAAGTCATC
Organism: Physeter macrocephalus; assembly: GCF_002837175.3. Taxonomy (NCBI): domain Eukaryota; kingdom Metazoa; phylum Chordata; class Mammalia; order Artiodactyla; family Physeteridae; genus Physeter; species Physeter macrocephalus. Next base: position 48,237,411 of record NC_041232.1, on the reverse strand, counting down.
TGGTCATGGACTTTTGTTTGTTGGAAGATTTTTAATCACAGTTTCAATTTCATTACTTGTGATTAGTCTGATCATATTTTCTATTTCTTCCTGGTTCAGTCCTGGAAGGTTATACCTTTCTAAAAATTTGTCCATTTCTTCCAGGTGGTCCATTTTATTGGCATAGAGTTACTTGTAGTAGTCTCTTAGGATGCTTTGTATTTCTGTGGTGTCTGTTGTAACTTCTCCTTTTTCATTTCTAATTTTATTGATTTGAGTCCTCTCCCTCTTTTTCTTGATGAG
>NC_041232.1:48235724-48236653 GCF_002837175.3 Physeter macrocephalus | reverse complement strand
ATCTGTCCATTGGTGTAAGTGAGGTGTTATAGTCCCCCACTATTATTGTGTTACTGTCGATTTCCTCTTTTATAGCTGTTAGCAGTTGCCTTTTGTATTGAGGTGCTCCTATGTTGGGTGCATATATATTTATAAATGTTATATCTTCTTCCTGGATTGATCCCCTGATCATTATGTAGTGTCCTTCCTTGTCTCTTGAAACATTCTTTATTTTAAAGTCTATTTTGTCTGATATGAGTATTGGTACTCCAGCTTTCTTTTGGTTTCCATTTGCATGGAATATCTCTTTCCATCCCCTCATTTTCAGTCTGTATGTGTCCTTAGGTCTGAAGTGGGTCTATTGTAGACAGTACATATATGGGTCTTGTTTTTGTATCCATTCAGCAGGCCTGTGTCTTTTGGTTGGAGCATTTAATCCATTCACGTTTAAGGTAATTATCGATACGTATGTTCCTATGACCACTTTCTTAATTGTTTTGCGTTTGTTTTTGTAGGTCCTTTTGTTCTCTGTGTTTCCCACTTAGAGAAGTTTCTTTAGCATTTGATGTAGAGCTGGTTTGGTGGTGAATTCTATAATTTTTCTTTGTCTTTCATTTTTGCCAATTTGATTACTATGTGTCTCGGCGTGTCTCTCCTTGGATTTATCCTATATGGGACTCTTTGTGCTTCCTGGACTTGGGTGGCTATTTCCTTTCCCATGTTAGGGAAGTTTTTGACTATAATCTCTTCAAATATTTTCTCTGGCCTCTCTCTCTCTTCTCCTTCTGGGACCCCTATAACGCGAATGCTGTTGTGTTTACTGTTGCCTCAGAGGTCTCTTAGGCTGTCTTTATTTCTTTTCATTCTGTTTTCTTTATTCTGTCCTGTGGCAGTGAATTCCACCATTCTGTCTTCCAGGTCACTTATCCGTTCTTCTGCCTCAGTTATTC
>NC_041232.1:48224019-48235526 GCF_002837175.3 Physeter macrocephalus | reverse complement strand
TGTAGTTCTTCTTGCTGCTGCTGTCTGCCCTCTGGTGGATGAGGCTATCTAAGAGGCTTGTGCAAGTTTCCTGATGGGAGGGGCTGGTGGTGGGTAGAGCTGACTGTTGCTCTGGTGGGCAGAGCTCAGTAAAACTTTAATCCACTTGACTGCTGATGGGTGGGGCTGGGTTCCCTTCCTGTTGGTTGTTTGACCTGAGGCAACCGAACACTGTAGCCTACCTGGGCTCTTTTGTTGGACTAATGGTAGACTCCTGGAGGGCTCACGCCAAGGAATACTTCCCAGAACTTCTGCTGCCAATGTCCTTGTCCCCACGGTGAGCCACGGCCACTCCCGCCTCTGCAGGAGACCCTCCAACACTAGCAGGTAGGTCTGGTTCAGTCTCCCCTGGGGTCACTGCTCCTCCCCCTGGGTCTTTATGCACACACTACTTTGTGTGTGCCCTCCAAGAGTGGAGTCTCTGTTTCCCCCAGTCCTGTCCAAGTCCTGCAGTTAAATCCCACTAGTCTTCAAAGTCTGATTCTCTAGGAATTCGTCCTGTTGCCAGACCCCCAGGTTGGGAAGCCTGACGTGGGGCTCAGAACCTTCACTCCAGTGGGTGGAGTTCTCTGGTATAATTATTCTCCAGTCTGTGAGTCACCCAGTGAGGAGTTATGGGATTTGATTTCACTGTGATTGCCCCCCTCCTACTGTCTCATTGTGGCTTCTCCTTTGTCTTTGGATGTGGGGTATCTTTTTTGGTGAGTTCCAGTGTCTTCCTGTCGATGATTGTCCAGCAGCTGGTTGTGATTCCTGTGTTCTCACAAGAGGGAGTGAGAGCATGTCCTTCTACTCTGCCATCTGGGTTCAGGGCCCTGACCAATTTGTTTCTGATTTTTATGTTTATCTTAGTCTAGTTTTTAGTCCTTGTTATCATTTGTGGATTTGTTTATTGGTTTTGTTGCTCTCTTCTTTTCTTTTTATTTAATTATTATTAATATTTTTTTCTTCCTTTTCTTCAGAGCCTTGTGGCTGACAGGTTATTGGTGTTCTGGCTGGGTGTCAGGCCTGAGCCACTGAGGTGGGAGAGCCAAGTCCAGGACATTGGACCACCAGAGACCTCCTGGCCCCACGTAATATCAATCGGCAAGAACTCTCCAAGAGATTTCTGTCGCAACACTAAGACCCAGCTGCACCCAACAGCCAGCAAGCTCCAGTGCTGGACACCCCATGCCAAACAACTAGCAAGACATGAACACAACCTCATCCATTAGCAGAGAGGCTGCCTAAAATCATACTAAGTTCACAGACACCTCAAAACACACTGCCAGTTGTGGCCCTGCCCAGCAGAAAGTCAAGATCCAGTCCCACCCACCAGAACACAGGCATCAGTCCCCTCCACCAGGAAGGCTACACAAGCCACTGAACCAACCTCACCCACTGGGGGCAGACACCAAAAAGAACAGGAACTACAAACCTGCAGGCTGCAAAAAGGAGACCCCAAACAGAGTAAGTTAAATAAAATGAGAAGACAGAGAAATATGCAACAGATGAAGGACCAAGGTAAAAACCCACCAGACCAAACAAATGAAGAGGAAATAGGCAGTCTACCTGAAAAAAATGCAGAATAATGACAGTAAAGATGACCCAAAATCTTGGAAATAGAATGGAGAAAATACAAGAAACAACAGAGAGTTAAAGAATTAAAGAGCAGACAAACAGTGATAAATGCAGAAAAATGACAGTAAAGATGACCCAAAATCTTGGAAATAGAATGGAGAAAATACAAGAAACAACAGAGAGTTAAAGAATTAAAGAGCAGACAAACAGTGATGAACAACACAATAAATGAAGTTAAAAATTCTCTAGAAGGAATCAAGAGAAGAATAACTGAGGCAGAAGAACGGATAAGTGACCTGGAAGATAAAAACAACACAATAAATGAAGTTAAAAATTCTCTAGAAGGAATCAATAGCAGAATAACTGAGGCAGAAGAACGGATAAGTGACCTGGAAGATAAAATAGTGGAAATAACTGCTGCAGAGCAGAATAAAGAAAGAAGAATGAAAAGAATTGAGAACTGTCTCAGAGGCCTCTGGGAAAATATTAAACACATGAACATTTGAATTATAGGGGTCCCAGAAGAAGAAGAGAAAAATAAAGGGTCTGAGAAAATATTTGAAGAGATTATAGTTGAAAACTTCCGTAACATGGGAAAGGAAAGAGCCATTCAAGTCCAGGAAGCACAGAGAATCCCATACAGGATAAATCCAAGGAGAAACATGCCAAGACACATATTAATCAAACTATCAAAAATTAAATACAAAGAAAAAATATTAAAAGCAGCAAGGGAAAAACAACAAATAACATACAAAGGAATCCTCATAAGGTTAACAGCTGATCTTTCAGCAGAAACTCTGCAAGCCAGAAGGGAGTGGCAGGACATATTTAAAGTGATGAAAGGGAAAAACCTACAACAAAGATTCCTCTCCCCAGCCAGGATCTCATTCAGATTTGACAGAGAAATTAAAACCTTTACAGACAAGCAAAAGTTAAGGGAATTCAGCACTACCAAATCAGCTGTATACCAAATGCTAAAGGAACTTCTCTAGGCAGGAAACACAAGAGAAGGAAGAGACCCACAAAAACAAACCCAAAACAATTAAGAAAAATGGTAATAAGGACATACATATCGATAATTACCTTAAATGTAAATGGATTAAATGCTCCAACCAAAAGACACAGACTGGCTGAATGGATAACAAAACAAGACCTGTATATATGCTGTCTACAAGAGACCGACTTCAGATGTAGGGACACATACTGACTGAAAATGAGGGGATGGAAAAATATATTCCATGCAAATGGACATCAAAAGAAAGCTGGAGTAGCAATGCTCATATCAGACAAAATAGACTTTAAAATAAAGACTATTACAAGAGACTAAGAAGAACACTACATAAAGATCAAGGGATCAATCCAAGAAGCAGATGTAACAATTGTAAATATTTATGGACCCAACAAAGGAGCACCTCAATACATAAGGCAAGTGCTAACATCCATAAAAGGGTAAATCAACAGTAACACAGTAATAGTAGGGGACTTTAACACCCCGCTTTCACCAATGGACAGATCATCCACAATGAAAATAAATAAGGAAACAGAAGCTTTAAATGACACATCAGACAAGATGAACTTAATTGATATTTATAGGACATTCCATCCAAAAACAACAGAGTACACTTTCTTCTCAAGTGCTCATGGAACATTCTCCAGGATAGATCATATCATGGGTCACAAAGCAAGCCTCGGTAAATTTAAGAAAATTGAAATTGTATCAAGTAGTTTTTCCAACCACAATACTATGAGACTAGATATCAATTACAGGAAACAATCTGTAAAAAATACAAACACATTACAGGCTAAACAATATGCTACTAAATAACCAAGAGAGCACTGAAGAAATCAACAAGGAAATCAAAAAATACCTAGAAACAAATGACAATGAAAATATGACAACCCAAAACCTATGGGATGCAGCAAAAGCACTTCTAAAAGGAAAGTTTATAGCAATACAATCCTATGTCAAGAAACATCTCAAATAAACAAACTAACCTTACACCTAAAACAATTAGAGACAGAAGAACAAAAAAAAACCCTCCAAAGTCAGCAGAAGGAAAGAAATCATAAAGATCAGATTGGAAATAAATGAAAAAGAAATGAAGGAAACAGTAGCAAAGATCAATAAAACTAAAAGCTGGTTCTTTGAAAAGATAAACAAAATTGATAAAACAATAGCCAGACTCAACAAGAAAAAAAGGGGGAAGACTCAAAGCACAGAATTAGAAACGAAAAAGAAGTAACAACTGACCCTGTAGAAATACAAAGGATCATGAAAGGTTACTACAAGCAACTCTATACCAATAAAATGGACATCCTTGAAGAAATGGACAAATTCTTAGAAAAGCACAAACTTCTGAGATTGAACCAGGAAGAAACAGAAAATATAAAGACTAATCACAAGCACTGAAATTGAAACTGTGATTAAAAATCTTCCAACAAACAAAAGCCCAAGACCAGATGGCTTCACAGGCGAATTTTATCAAACATTTAGAGAAGAGTTAACACCTATCCTTCTCAAACTCTTCCAAAATATAGCAGAGGGAGGAACACTCTCAAACTCATTCTACGAGACCACCATCACCCTCATACCAAAACCAGACAAGATGTCACACAGAAAAGAAAATTACAGGCCAATATCACTGATGAACATAGATGCAAAAATCCTCAATAAGATACTAGCAAACAGAATCCAACAGCACATTAAAAGGATCATACACCATGATCAAGTGGGGTTTATCCCAGGCATGCAAGGATTCTTCAATATGCACAAATGAATCAATGTGATACACCATATTAACAAATTGAAGGATAAAAACCATATGATAATCTCAATAGGTGCAGAAAAAGCTTTTGACAAAATTCAACACACAATTATGATTTTAAAAAAAACTCTCCGGGGGCTTCCCTGGTGGCGCAGTGGCTGAGAATCCGCCTGCCAATGCAGGGGACACGGGTTCGTGCCCCAGTCCGGGAAGATCCCGCATGCCACGGAGCGGCTGGGCCCGTGAGCCATGGCCGCTGAGCCTGCGCGTCCGGAGCCTGTGCTCCGCAATGGGAGAGGCCACGACAGTGAGAGGCCCGCGTAATGCAAAAACAAACAAACAAACAAACAAAAAACTCTCTGGAAAGTAGGCATAGAGGGAACCTACCTCAACATCATAAAGGCCATATATGACAAACCCACAGCCAACATCTTTCTCAATGGTGAAAAACTGAAACCATTTCCTCTAAGATCAGGAACAAGACAAGGTTGCCCACTCTCACCACTATTATTTAATATACTTTTGGAAGTTTTAGCCACAGCAATCAGAGAAGAAAAGGAAATAAAAGGAATCCAAGTGGGAAAAGAAGAAGTAAAACTGTCACTGTTTGCAGATGATATGATACTATACATAGAGACTCCTAAAGATGCTACCAGAGAACTACTAGAGCTAATCAATGAATTTGGTAGAGTAGCAGGACACAAAGTTAACGCACAGAAATCTCTTGCATTCCTATACACCTATGCTGAAAAATCTGAATGAGGAATTAAGGAAACACTCTCATTTACCATTGTAACAAAAAGAAAAAAATATCTAGGAATAAACCTACTTAAGTAGACAAAAGACTTGTATGCAGAAAACTACAAGACACTAATGAAAGAAATTAAAGATGATGCAAACAGATGGAGAGATATACCATGTTTTCGGATTGGAAGAATCAACATTGTGAAAATGACTATACTACCCAAAGCAATCTACAGATTCAATGCAAACCCTATCAAACTATCAATGGAATTTTTTACAGAACTAGAACAAAAAATTTCACAATTTGTATGGAAACACAAAAGACCTCAAATAGCCAAAGCAATCTTGAGAAAGAAAAACGGAGCTGGACGAATCAGGCTCCCTGACTTCAGACTATAGTACAAAGCTACAATAATCAAGACAGTATGGTACTGGCACAAAAACAGAACTATAGATCAATGGAACAGGATAGAAAGCCCAGAGATAAACCCATGAACATATGGTCACCTTATCTTTGATAAAACAGGAAAGAATATAAAATGGAGAAAAGTCAGCTTGTTCAATAAGTGGTGCTGGGAAAACTGGACAGCTACATGTAAAAGAATGAAATTAGAACACTTCCTACCACCATACACAAAAATAAACTCAAAATGGATTCAAGACCTAAATATAAGGCCAGAAACTATAAAACTCTTAGAGGAAATCATAGGTAGAAAACTCTATGACATAAATCACAGCAAGATCATTTTTGACACTCCTCCTAGAGAAACGGAAATAAAAACAAAAATAAACAAATGGGACCTAATGAAACTTAAAAGTTTTGCACAGCAAAGGAAAACATAAAGAAGACAAAAAGAAAACCCTCAGAATGGGAGAAAATATTTGCAAACGAAGCAATTGACAAAGGACTAATCTCCAAAATATACAAGTAGCTCATGCAGCTCAATATGAAAAAAACAAACAACCCAATCCAAGAATGGGCAGAAGACCTTAACAGACATTTCTCCAAAGAAAACGTACAGATATCCAACAAACACATTAAAGGATGCTCAACATCACTAAGCGTTAGAGAAATGCAAGTCAAAACCACAATGAGGTATCACCACACGCTGGTCAGAGTGGCCAGCATCAAAAAATCTACAAACAATAAATGCTGGAGAGGGTGTGGAGAAAAGGGAACCCTCTTGCACTGTTGGTGGGAATGTAAATTGATAGAGCCACTATGGAGAACAGTATGGAGGTTCCTTAAAAAACTAAAAATAGAACTACCACATGACGAAATTGAGTTATTTGTAGTGAGGTGGATGGACCTAGAGTCTGTCATACAGAGTGAAGTAAGTCAGAAAGACAAAAACAGATACCGTACGCTAACACATATATATGGAATCTAAAAAAAAAAAACGAAGGTTCTGATGAACCTAGGGGCAGGACAGGAATAAAGACCCAGACATAGAGAATGGACTTGAGGACATGGGAAGGGGGAAGGGTTAGTTGTGAAGAAGTGGGAGAGTACCACTGACATATATACTCTACCAAATGTAAAATAGACAGCCAGTGGGAAGCAGCTGCATTACACAGGGAGATCAGCTCAGTGCTTTGTGACCACTTAGAGGGGTGGGATAGGCAGGATGGGAAGGAGGCATAAGAGGGAGGGATATGGGGATATATGTATACATATAGTTGATTTACTTTGTTGTACAGCAGAAACTAACACAGCATTTTAAAGCAATTATACTCCAATAAATATGTTAAAAAAAATCAGGGGCACGATAAGGATGCCAACTCTTGCCACTTTTATTCAACACAATATTGGAAGTCCTAGCCACAGCAATCAGACAAGAAAAAGAAATAAAGGAATCCAGATTGGAAAGGAAGAAGTAAAGCTTTCAGTGTTTGTAGATGACATGATACTATGTATGGAAAAACTGAAAGTGCCAAAAAACTATAAATTCAATAAAGTTGCAGGATACAAAATTAATATACAGAAATCTTTTGTGTCTCTATACATTAGCAATGAACACTATCAGAAGGAGACATTAAGAAAACAATCCCATTTACAATTATATCAAAAAGAATAAAATACCTAGGAATAAATATAACCAAGGAGGTAAAATATCTGTCCTTGGAAAACTATAAGACGTTGATGAAAGAAGTTGAAGATGACATAAATGGAAAGATAAACCATGCTCATGGATTAGAAGAATTAATATTGTTAAAATGACCATACTACCCAAAGCAATCTACATATTCAATGCAATCCCTATCAAAATACCACTGGCATTTTTTTCACAGAACTAGAACAAATAATTCTAAAACTGTATAGAAACACGAAAGAGCCCAAATAGCTCAAATACCTTGAGAAAGAAGAACAAAGATGGAGGTATGATGCGCTCTGATTTCAAATTATACTACAAAGCTACAGTCATAAAAGCAATATGGTACTGGCAAAAAGCAGACACAGAAATCAATGCAACAGAATAGAGAGCCCAGAAATGAACCTACTCTTACATGGGCAATTAATCTATGCTGAAGGAGGCAAGAATAATTGATGGGGAAAAGACATTCTCTTCAATAATTGAAGCTGGGAAAGCTGAACAGATGCAGGCAAAAGAACCAAGTTGGACTACTTTCTCACTCCATATACAAAAAGAAACTCAAAATGGATTAAAGGCTAAATGTAAGACTTGAAATCATAAAACTCTTAGAAGAAAACATAGGCAGAACACTCTTTAACATCGATCTTAGCAATATCTTGTTGGATATGTCTCCTCAGGCAAGGGAAACAAAAACAAAAATACAGCAGTGGGACTACATCAGACTAAAAGGCTTTTGCACAGGGAAGGAAACTATCAGCAAAATGAAAACGTTGCTTACTGAATGGGAGAAGATATTTGCAAATGATATATCTGATAAGGAGTTATTATCCAAAATATACTGAGAACTCATACAGCTCAACATCAAAAACAAGCAACTCGATTAAAAAATGGGAAGAGGAGTCCAGACAGGAGTGGGTCAGAGGTGCAGCCTGAGCCCACCATGGAGCAGCCCAGGAAGGAGGTGGTGGTGATGGGGTTTGGTCCTTTTGGGGAACACACTGTGAACGCCAATGGATTGCAGTCCAGCAGAACAGAGGGACGGGATTCCCCGGGACTCCGCAGATGAGAGCGTGTCTGAGGCCCTGCTCGTTGCACCCGCTCCCTGGAGCCCCAGACAAAAAAGAAACAGCGTGTTTCTGAAGACGTGTGTGTCTGGCTTTGTGCGAGTTTCAGACAGGATGGGGCTGAGTGGACCCAAAGCCGTGTGTCTGAATTCCTGGGCCCCAGACACTATGATCTGCGTGTAAATAGGAGAAAAATCAATTAAACAATCTTTGGAAATCTCTCCGAGCTTTGGGACTCAGATGGTGGAAGATGGCAACTTTTTATCCTGCTGCCGTCGGGGAAATACCCCTTATATTTCAGTCACCCATCTCTCCAGACATCACCTCTAGAAGACTTTCAGTTTTCTTCCTCAACTTTATCAGACAAGAAGACAGAATTCTCCACCATTCCCTAGCTAAAAAGATGCCAACCTTCCCAGATCCAACTGTTTCCCTTAAAAGAAACAACAACAAAAAACTGGAGTTGCACCTACATACCCTGAGTGCGCACAGCAGTGTTAGTCCATGAAATTTTACACATGTGCACCTCCACAGCACCTGAGTCCAGATCAAGACCTAGAACATTCTCAGCCTCTTCTCTGTTCTTCCCCATTGCAGAAGCCCCTTGTGTCCTTTCCCAGCTACTCCCACCGCATCCCCCCACCCCCACTCCCAGGTGTAAACCTGCTGACTTTATGGCTGCCATAGGTGTGTTTTCCCTGTTCTAGAACTTGGTGTCAATGGAATTGCACTTGGGTCCCGTGCCTTCTGTGCAGCAGAGCATCTGCAGGATCCACCCATGGGGTGGCTAGGAGTTGCTGCTGGTGGTGCTTTTCAGTTACTCTGGATAAAACATATTTGCCCGTGGGAAAAAAAAATGGGCAGAGGACCTGAATAAACATTTTCCCAGAGAAGACATAAAGATGGCCAACAGGCACCTGAGAAGATGCTCAACATCGCTAATAATTAGGGAAATGCAAACCAAAACTACAATGAGATATCACCTCATATCTATTGGAATGGCCATCATCAAAAAGACCACAAATGACAACAGATGGTGAGGATATGGAGAAAATGGGACCTTCATGCACTGTTGGTGGGAGGGTAAATTGGTGTAGCTACTATGGAAAACAGTATGAAGTTTCCCCCCAAAATTAAAAATAGAACTACCATATGATCCAGCAATTCCACTTTTGGGTATTTCTTCAAAGAAAACAAAAACACTAATTCTAAAAGATTCATGCACTCATATGCTCATTGCAGCACTAGCCAAGATATGGAAGCAACTTAAGTGTTCATTGATAAATGAATGGATAAAGAAGATTAGATAGACAGATAGATAGATAGATAGGAGATAGATATACAATAGAATATAACACAGCTTTTCAGTCCTAAAAAAGAATGAAATCTTGCCTTTTGTGGTAACATGGATGGACCTAAAGGGTCTTATGGTAAGTGAGGTAAGTCAGACAAAGAAAGAGAAAGACCATATGCTTTCACTTATATATGGAAGCTAAAAAACAAAAGAAATGAACAAACGTAACAAAACAGAAATAGACTCATGGATACAGAGAACAAAAGGTGATTGCCAGAGGGGATGGGGGGTAGGGGGATAAAAAGAAAACAATACAAAACAAAACCTCAAAATGGTAACTATGTGAGGTAATGCTAATTAGCTTGATTGTGGTGATCACTTCACAATGTGTATTTATATGAAACCATCACGTTGTACCCCTTAAATGCATACAACTTTTGTCAATTATACTTCAATAAAGCTGAGAAAAGAAAAAAAAAATGTATCCTTCATCTGGATTAAGCTCCTCTACTGGTTAAGACCATACTTGGCTAGGAAACATGCAGTGGCTGAGGGTAGGTGTGGATGACCAGTTTTTTCTTCCTTATCTCCCCATCTTGTTGCCCTCTATTGCCCCATCCTGCCTCTAGCTTCTCCGTGGTTGGCTCAAGGAGAGAGGAAGATAAGGGGAAGAGAAAAGTTCTTACTAGATCTGTACTACTGTCACCTGGTTTGGTGCCTTCTGTGCGTGACTCATGTTCAGATGCTAATTTTCCCCCTCATAGATCTCTTCTGTGGGTTTGCCAGGATCCATCTAACCACAGTTTTCTGTCCTGGACTATGCTTCTTCCAGCTGGCTACTTATGACTCCTTCCTGGCTCCTAAGTCCGCCCCACACAGACCCTCTGTTGTGATATCTCACTCCTCTAGGAGGGCCTCTGGGCAGAGTCCTGTTCAAGACTATGTAGTTGGCTCCCTCTCAGGGAGCTCGTGGCTGACCCGTGGTGAGACCTGTGTGAGACCTGTGTTCCTTTGCTTCTAAAAGTGCAGTTGGCTTCTCTTCTTCCTCCACCCTCAAGAGGAGAAGCTTTAATTATAATGTCTCACCTTTAGATTTTTCTTAAACAGCAGCCCACCACCTTCAAGCAGACATGGGCCAAATTCTCTGCCCCACTCCCTGCTACCTCTGCCTGGGAAACAACTTCCAAAGAAGGGGCCCCCAGTAGTTTTACTTGATCTTCTCTTATATATCCTAGAAGGGGGTCTTGAGCTACTGGTTGCTTTTGTAGGTATAGTCTCTTAGTATGTACAGCACTGCTGATGTGGCCCCTGCTGCTGTGGATGCCAGGAAATGTCTCATTTACCATCCTGTTATGCACTAAATTTCAGAATCTTCTGCATGACATATTTTTCAAGTTGCAGGTTCAAGGCTTGGAACCAACCCCACACTCACGGGTCCTGCTGAACTAGCTCAGGTCAAGTCCCCATCTGTGTGTGCTCAACCTTCTTTTCTGGGCCCCAGTAGGGACCTGGCTTTCTCTCCCTACACTGTCCTGCTCCCAGCTCTTGGCCTGCCTAACACACATTCCAGCACATCTCCAGTAGGCCATGGAGAGAGGAGAGGACACTGAAAGCAGCCAGTGCACGGTTCCTTTGCTGGGTCAGTTTCCACCTGATGATGCTAGGATGTTGCTCCTGTAACAGCGTCTGATGAGACTGGGTGCTGTATGTCTCATTACTGCTTATATGCTGAACTTTGGAGTGTTGAGACCATGATTTCTTGTTTGGTTAACACCTGCGCAGCCTGATTATTTGGTAACCTTGCTATCTGCTTCTTGTGCTCAGCTTGAATCTCGATGCTGCCTCATAGAACTTTGCTCATGACAATAACTGGAATATGGCAGTTATTCTTTTTTTTTTTTTTTTTTTTTTTTTTTGCGGTTCGCAGGCCTCTCACTGTTGTGGC
>NC_041232.1:48110666-48223829 GCF_002837175.3 Physeter macrocephalus | reverse complement strand
CGGCATGTGGGATCCTCCCGGACCGGGGCACGAACCCGTGATCCCTGCGTCGGCAGGCGGACTCTCAACCACTGCGCCACCAGGGAAGCCCTGGCAGTTACTCTTTAGCGAGTGTGTGCCGAGAACTACTTTAGGCCCTTTTATGTGCATTAGCCCATTTATTTCTCCCAATAACTTTGAAAGATATACTACTGAGATTCAGAGAGGGTAAGGAACCTGCCCAAGCACAGCTAGTTCATTAACAGCATTGAGGATAACACTCAATTCTGCCTAATTTCAGAGGGCATATTCTTTCCTTTGCACCAGATTTAGGATTTTTTGCTCAGGGCTTGGAGAGGATGCTGACTTCTGGGTGTTTTGTGCCTATTTTCACAAGCTCTCACTGACACTTGTGGGCAGGACAATTTCCTTGGGGTAGGTTTCTGGTTTGCTCCCACCTTCCCTGTGGGGCACCAACAGTCCCACCTGAGCCATTTCCCTACTCAGTATTCACAATTCAGCTCCTGTCAACGCCCCTGCATAAATACAAATTCAACTTGTCCACTCCTCACTAAGTAAGCCAGGTACGCTCCGTGGAGAGAATTGTACTGATGTATTCGGAATTCACTAAGTTGATGACATTATATCTTAAATTATTCAAAATACATCAACATAGTTGATATAAAAGAGATAAGGCTGTTTAAAAACATTTAAAGATGTTGGAGAGCCCGGGGCTAGAGTTTTGCTCAAACACGGCAAGTGGGGAGGAGCAAGATGTAGAATGCAGATTTCTATGAAAAATGTAGGGGAGAAGTGACTGTGCTGAAAAGCCTTGGTAGCCACGGGTTGCCATGGTAACGCCGGAAAACCGGATCTGAATTAGGAGGAAATTCCTATAGGCTGGACTTTAGGAAAGGGAGAGGAGATCTTGTGTGTGAAGGGGGATGGGAGAGGAGGAGGAAGGGAAGGGCTGGGCTGAGAGGAGAGGGAGGGAGGGAAGTGGCTCAGGACAGAGAGCAGGAAAGGAAGGGAGGGGCTGGGGACCACATCCAGGTAGGGAGCCATCTCTCCAGGGTTTTCTCTTCTACTTTTTACAAAATGTCTATAACTGAAAGTAGAAAAGACTGGTGCTGGCCTGGCAGGTGAGGTCGTTTCCTGCCTCTCGGACCCAGTGACTCCCTCACTCAGCCAGCCGTGTCTGCAGGCCTGTTGCTCAGCGCTGGGACTCGCAGAGCCTCCCCAAGTCACTTGCAGCCTGGAGCTGCGCTGGTGTCAGCTAAGCGCTGGCTGACAGTTCTGGAAGGCTCTCATTCAGAAGCTGCCTGGAGGGAACAGGTCAGGCTCTCTTATTTGTTTTGAGCTAAAGCTCAAAGATAAACCAAACTGGAAGTAAAGTGCTGTGTAAGAAGCACTTCCAATCCTCTAAGAGCAAAAACAGCAGAAGGCAAGTTACCACCTATAAATAAGTTCCGGGCTGCAGGGACACTGAAGTTCTAGAGTGGGAGGAAAGGAAAGAAGTCCAGAGAGTCTCCCAACAGTGCTATTAACAGGCCAGGTCTAAAGTGGTGCAAACTTTACGAAAGATAAAAACAAAAACACTCAGGTCAAGCCCCAGCTCTGCTACGTATTAGCTGTGTGACCTTGGGTGAGTTACTTAACTTCTTAGTGCTTCGGTTTTCTCATCTGCAAAAAAAGACATCATAGTAGCTCCTATCTCACGGGGTTGATGAGAGAATTGAAAAGAATAGAGTGTTTAAAACTGTTAGCACTTGAATAATAAGCACTCAATACCCAGTAATCCATGATTGGGTGTGTGATTACTATAACCCATCTGAGGAGCCATGGTCAGGCCCTTGGCCATCAGGCAGGGTGTCACAACCTTTGGAGGACACCAGGCATCACTGCCTTTCATTCTTCCACCGTGGTCTGAGGTCTTGATGTTGAGTATGTGGCACCCAGGACTCAGCTGCACAGAGTTTTGTTACATCTGGAGTTAGATGATTATACCATTAAGGACAATTAATTTTTACTTGTTTCCTTAAGAAAAGTTCAATTTGGTTAAGAAAATATAAACTTAAAGACTTGGAAAATTGTCTATAAATTTCCACAAGTGGAAGAGGTAAAATAGTAAAACGGTCAATTTGTTCAGGAAAACGAGCCCTAGAACAGGAGCTCTCTAACTCACCTCTCTTCTTCTTGAACTTGAGCCAGGAGATGGTCAGACGTGTTCTGACGCCTCAGACTAGAGCCCCTTGAGGACCTGGTGGGATCAGGTTTGCTCATTTCCTTAGTCCCCAGCCCACCACCAGGCACATGGTGGCTGTTCAGTAAACACTCGATAAATGGAAGGAATGATAAAATGGAGAGCTCACCTCCAGAGGCTGCATCTCTCTTCCCAAAGGTAACCACTTCCTGCTACTCCATCAGCAGCATGTGAATGGCCACGTTAGTGCACAGCTAAGTTGTCCTGTGAGAAAAGGGAATTTCATGATAGAAACTCCACAGAGTTAAGGTAGGTTAACATGAACTCTGATATCACCCAGTTGTCTCAGTCCAGGTTTTAAGCATGAAACAGCTTTCCCAGGCACCCTCAGATCTCCATCCTCTCTGAAGGCTAGGCCTGGCCTCCTTCAAACTCCAGCTCTCAACATTATTTTTTTTTTTTTTTTGGCTATGCCTTGCAGCTTGTGGGATCTTAGTTCCTCGATCAGGGATTGAACCTGGGCCCTTGGCAGTGAAAGCATGGAGTCCTAACCACTGGACTGCCAGGAAATTCCTCAACATTCTTTATTCGAGTTGTTATCATCAAAAACAAACATTTATTGAAGACTGACTGTCACGTGCAAGGCTGAATTCCAAGAATTCAGGTAGCTGGGTCATAGCGCAGCACCTGATGGAGTTTATAATGTTGTATTTGTTAGCTTTTGCTGCATAACAAACCATCTCAAAATGTACTGGCATGTAAAAACAAACACGTTTGTTCACAATTCCTTGGGTTGGCTTGAATGCCTTTTCTGTCCAGGATGGCTTAACTGGGGCTGGATGATTTAGGATGGCCTCATTCACACATCTGGCAGGCTGGTTGGTCTAGGATAGCTTGGCTTTGGTTGATCAGCTGGGAAGATCCATCTCTGCTCCTTGTGTTTTCTAATCCTTTGCTGGCTAGCCCAGGCTCCTCACATGGTGGTGAGGATTATCCAATGTTCCAATGGCCAAAACAAGTCATATTTACATTCAAACTCAGACTCAAAAGAGTGAAGACGAAGACTCTGCCTCTTGAAGGTAGAAGTGGCCAGGGCAAGTCATGCTGCAAAAGGACACACATCTAGGCAGGGGAGAAACTATTGTGGTTGTTTTGCAAACTATCTACCATAGGTCTTATTGGGACAACAAGGGTGATACATAAAAACATAAATAAGAGCATAAAATAGCACAGGATACCTGCCAGGAAAACTGCACAGAGGAACACAGATCTGAGTTGGGAAGGAGAGATGGAACTGAGATTGGATGGAGGTCGGGGGATATTCCAGCTGGAGGGAGTAGCATGGATGTGGAAATGCATTTGACATGTTCAGGGGGCAGTGAATGTATGGCTGTGGGCATAGCAGGAAGCTCACTTAGGGGAAAGGGGAAACTAAGCACACCAGAATAGTCGAGACAGGGTCTCAAATCCGGCCTGGGTCTTGATGTAAGGCATTTGGGCTTAATTCTTTAGGCAGCAGGGAGCAGTGCAGGGTTTTGGTCCAGGGAGAAATGATACTTTACTCTGGAAATAGTGTGCAGATGGAAAGGAAGGTCTCTGATTTTGTCTATGTCATCTTGCATAGATGTACATCATGCCATGTGATCAAGCACAAGAGGGACTTTTTAGTGGTGGGTGGAGTGTAGTTCTTTGTTGTCAGGTTTTCTTTGTTGTTGTTATTGTTTTTTACTCTATGTGTACCTGGGTTACCCCACCATCAAAATGAAAACAATACTATACTTACCTTCTAGGCTTGTTTTAAGGGTCGAATTCGTGAATGTATGTAAAGTGTTCAGCACAGTGCTTGGGTTTTGGTAATAATACAGAGTACAAAGATTTTAGAAAGGGAGTCACAATAAGCAGGAGAAAAGCTTGTGTGTATTGCTGCTACTCCCCTCAGAAGGTCCCAGAGACCCTCTGTCTGCATAGGGGAGACCCAGTCATCTGCCTCTCTGGATAAGCTTTCAGCTCTCTTCTGGGTGGAGGGGCAGGCTGGGGCAAGGGAAGGGAGAACTGGGGGAGCAGAAGTGACTGAGAACATGGGGTAGGGGGACACAAATAATCTCACAGAACACCAACATCAGAAAAGGCCACTCTGAGACCATGACAAAGTGAGACAACACAGGGCCACTTCATACCTTTGTCCAGGCAAGGGCAAACCAAAGTCACCGTGCCACCACAAACTTCCAAACAACACCCCCGTCAGCTAAAATGAGTGACTGCGGTGTCTTTACCAAGCATAGCTTTATCCCTGCTCTAGTTAGCCCTCCCCAGAGAGAAGGTATTTGTTGAGATAAACATAGAATTGTCTCACTTTCTGTCCTTACTTTTTTGTGCAATCCACTGCTTTCTTGGATCCTTCTCAATCACCCCTAAAGCCCAAATTCTATAATAGGTTCTTGCTTAACACCCTCTTACAGAGACTCTCCACAGTTCCCCACAGTGTATGTTCTCCCTCAGTGTGATGCTGGTCATCCACAGGTATGTTCCTGCGGGCCGTTGGTTGAAGGGTACTGACATCCTGTTCATCGTTATGGGCACTTTCAATCCTAACTGCACTTTTTCGGGATAGAGGGGGTGCATTAGTTACAGTTCTCCAGAGACAGAACCAATAGGAGATATATATATATGTAAAAATATAAATACATATAAAACAAAGGCTTTTTTAAGATTGATACATAGGTAGGTACGTAGGTAGAAAGACAGATAGTAAAAATTTATTATAAGGAATTAGCTCGTGAGATTATGGAGGCTAAGTCCCACAGTCTGCCGTCAATAGCTGGAGACCCAGGGGAGCCGGTGGTGGAAGCTCCAGTCCCAAAGCAAGCAGTTTCCACACCCAAGAAGAGCCAACGTTTCAGTTTGAGTCCAAAGGCGGGAGGCCGATGTCCCTGCTCAAGGGAATCAGGCAGGGTGTGTTTTTTTTCCTTTAGTCTTGAGAGGGTCAGCCTTTTTGTTCTATTCAGGCCTTCGACTGATTGGACGATGCCCACCCATACTGGGGAGGGCAATCTGCTTCACTTAGCCTGCTGATTCCAATGTGAATCTCATCCAAAAACACCCTCACAGACACACTCAGAATAATGTTTGACCAAATATCTGGGCATCCCGTGGCCCAGTCAAGTTGACACATAAAATTAACCATCACACTGGGGCTTAATGTTGGCTAAAAACCTAAAGAAAGGCCTGGGTGCAGCCAGCATGCTGAAGTGTAGACCAGTGAACAAGTAGATGCTGAAACAGGAAGAACCCGGTGTGACCCCTGCAGCCATGTCTGTTGCCTTTGTCCCCGGGTGCTGTGTTCCTATTTTTGAAAGTTTGTCATAGAGGAAGTTCTGTGCAGGCACAGTGTGAGGTGCAAAGTGCGTGCTGGTTTAGAGACTGTCTGCTTAGCCAAATAGTTGTAGGGCCCTGGAGACAGAGGGCGTCTCTGAGGCCAGGACCCAGAGGTGCCTTTCTTAGGGGCCCTTGGCATGGTCCACACAATGGAGGGAGGCTAAACGAAGGCACCTGGGAAATCTGCACAGGAAATGGGACATGACCCAGGAGGGTCAAGGTTGTCCAGCAGGTAGATGCCACGTTCAGGGCCGGCGTCATGAATGTGTGGCCTGTGCAGTAACACAGTAGAGTCGCTCCGTGCTTGATTTAATGCTCTGTTCCTCTGGGTTAGAACCTGGCAACTGAGGACCTGCTACTTTCCTGTTTTGCAGTTAAAGTATCTTACTAAATTTAAAAGTAGAAATGTCAACCCCTCTGCCCCCTAAATCGTAACACCTTGTGTGTGGCTCTCATCCTTGCTAGAGGAAGATGGGGAGGCGTGTTAAGGGTGGGGTGGAGCCAGGAAGTGGTCAGTGGACACAGACGGTGGAGGAAGCCTAGCTCCGGGAAGTTCTAGAGGAGAAGTGTGTGGGTTGCTCTGACTTGCTAGGAATTCCATCACAATTTTCCACATCCCCTCCTTGTCTGCTTTATGCCCAGCACAAGGCTTCAGGATGCAGGAAACAGCAGCATTCAAGCATTAGTGGAGAATTTTAAAGTACCTGGACTTAAGCTAGTGTACCATTCACTTGGTCAATTTTAATATAATATTTTTCCATTTGGCTTCATTACCGCATTGTAACAGTATTGTTTTCTACTAGCTTGACTGCACATGAATCATAGATTTTGTTTTAGCACAGTTTTCATGTGAAACTGAATTCTGAGAGCCAACTAACCAACCTGCAAATCTACTTTTGGAACACAACTTGTTTGTAAGCTGAGACTATGCATATTTAAAATTAGTAGAATACTGTATTGCAAAATCCCAAAGACAGTTACAAAGCAAGAATGCCCTAAATACATCCCTCGGAGAATTACAGAGGTAACCAGTCTCCATAAGGGCCTCAGTAATTGGCAATGGTGACAACAGGGGATATTTTGGGTTCAGAGTGGCTTTGTGCAGTTTTCAGAGTTCCTCCTTCATGTAAGGCCATGAAATTGTATTTGACTTCATGCCACTTGGTGAGGTCACTGGAACCAGCTTTTGGTGTCTATTTTGACAGTGAGGAAACCCGAGGTCCCTGAGAGAGAGACTCCCTGGCTGGTCCACAGGCCGAGGGTGTGCCTGAGCTGAAGGAGCCGTCAGATCCCCGCCCCTTAAGGATTTCAGGAAGCCAAGGATGCCTCCTTGCTCGAGCAGCCCTCTTGTCCTCCCTGATCTCTGAGTATTTTTTTTGCTTTTGACCGGTGCGTCTGGGCTAAGGTTTTTTGAGAGTAATCGCTACACATTTTTTGCTTCCTATATTTTCCCTCTTCCCAGCTTCTCGTCTGAGCTGGGGCTGGCCCTGTCCTCATTCCCTTTGGGAAGGATGCAGTGGGCAGGCAAGTAGAGTAACCTCTAAGTCAGACTAACTCTGTCTTCCAAAGGTCTATGTTCTCAGGTCAGACCCAGATCGTCTAGAATAAACACAAAATGAGAAGGCTTTTCCCCAGGGTAGACAGTGTCTCCTGGGGCTGGAGGAAGTTGATCTATTTAGTAGCTGAACCTGCTAGGACATAAACAGGAAATGGCTTTACTTTACCTTCTTTCTCTGTCTTTAAACATATTTAGTTGAATTTCCCTTCCTGACTTCTTGACATCTCAAGCTTACTTTTACTTGGAGGGTGATAAACATCTAAGGCCACTTAATTTAAAATGCCAACCCCTCTCCCCCATCTAATCCTTAATCTCTCTGCTCAGGGCCGACATCCCAGCATCACAGGGAGAAAGGAGAGTGGGCCATCTCTTCACTCTCCCCCCTCCACCTCTCAGTCTGCTCCAGAGCAAGCAAAGGCCACTTCCCTCTCTGGTCACTGACAATTCTTCTCTTTCAATAGACTCTCCCATTTGAATGTCTGTCCTTCTCTTTCATCTGGACATGGCGCTGAAGGTGTATGGCCAGTTTACCTCTCTAGGCGGTTCTATGGGGATGCCCTTGAGGATGTGAATGTGTGGAAGGGAAGGCAGGAGAGATACACACACAGCAGCACTCTGTGGAGGCCTGAAACCAGAGGGAGCTGTGCTGAAATGCTTGGCATCCTCTGGAGATGAGGCTGTGCCCTAAATATATCCTTAGGAGAATTACAGAGGGAACTAGTCTGTGTAGGGCTTGAATCTGTCCTCCAGAGGAAAAGCTGGCAACTGGAGGCCACAAGCCAGACTTAGGTGTAGAGAGAGATGTCTTGTTTAGCATGGTGCTGTGAACAACTTGAATGTCACTCCAGTTTGTCACCAACCCCGAGCTCTTTAGAGCTTGGCCCAGTGGGACCTGGCTCACGTCCACTCACAGCCTGGATCCTGGAGGCCTAGAGCACGTGACCCCGCTTGGGAAACAGGACCACAGGCTGCCACGGCCCCGAGGCCCACTCCCCGAGGCACCCCCGGAACAGATGCTGCAAAGGAACCCAGGTCCTGAAGAGGCCATTTGGGGACAGAGGACAAGAACTGGTTCTCCCCCACTACACATACCCTGCTGCTGCGTAACGTGGGACAAGGACATTCAACATGGATAGCTCATGTTCTCCACCAGCCAGGAAGCTCTGGGACCAGGAGCCGGCAACTAATTTATCACTAAAAAAATCAAATGACTTTTCTTTGCAGACTTGAGTCCGTGAGAGAAAAAAATTAGAAGGTAACAATTTATCAGTTTATCTTATTCCTCATACCATCCCTCACCCATCCTTTCAAACATCTATTTTTTGTGGTCATCTTCACCATTAATCACAGTCATTGCTTTTAATGAACGGATGTGTTGATCCATTCGTTCTTTCCTCCATTCATTAAAACCAGGCGCCCACCACCTGCCTGTGATAAGGACTCAGGATAAAAACAAGCGGACCATCAAAAAATAAAAATAAAAAAGTCAGAAAGCATCCCTGCCCTGGATGAGTCCACAGCTGGAAAGAGGAAAAGGTATGATCCTCAGAAACACGCTCGCCTCGGTCACAAGCAGACACATCCTAAATCATGGCCATTCTGCTTCTTAATCTAAAAGTTCCTTATTTAATAGCACCTCAGTGTGATGGGGATGAACTGGTCCAATGGCCACTATTCCCTACCCCGAACTTCCCATCAAAGGGAGATGGTGGGTGGCAAGGACTGAACCAGAACTGGTGCCACTCTGCCTGGGCAACAGAGAGAGCCACTGTTAACGGCTGGTTGTGTAGTTTGTGAGAGTGTATATATATATGTGTGCGTGTATGTGTGTGTGTGTGTGATGTATGTGTAGGTGTGTAAGACGGAATATGTGCACGTTATGTGTAATTGTGTACATAAGTGTGCATGAACCTGTATGTATTATGTGTGTAGAGGTGTATATGTATTTTGTGCATGTATGTGTGTGTGTGTGTCAGGTGTATGTGTGTGTGTGTAAGATACGATGCCAAACCTTGGGATGAGGTGGGCCATGGAGCGTTAAATGCTTCTCAGTGCCACAGCACAAAAATGCAACCTGGGGCGGGGCCGCAGGGTTGGGTCAGGGTTAGGAAGGGCTGGGGTTGGCCAAGACTGGAGCTGCCAATAGGAGCAACTTTTTCCCTCCTCCTGCGGGGTTAGCCCAGTGGCCTCTGAGAACACGATTACTTCTCTCTGTGCAGCTCGTGTCTCTGAGGCTCCGAGGCCTGGCTTGCAGCTCTCCTGGAGGCCTAGCCTAGCCGAGCCTAGTGCTCTGCATTCCAGAGAGCGCTGTTGGGAACCTGGGGTGGGAACCCTGGCTGAGGCGGGCTGCCTGTTCCAGAGGCGACAGAGCAGCTCCTGTGTGTGGGGCCACGAACCCAGGGCAGGAAGGGGTCAGAGGGCAAGGCAGGCCTCAAAAGGCGGCCTCCTGATCGGGCTGCTGGAACCTCCAACTTCCCTCCTCCTTCACTGGGACAGTGAAGTAAATAACACTCACACAAAAACACGTGCCCATAATGCGATGGGGGGAAGGGGGCTCTCCAAAATTCAGGGCTGTGAAACGCAGGGTGAAGTTAAGAGAAAATAACCAGGGAATCAGGGTGGCCTGTGAAGCCACCTGACATCGGTCGACCTGGCTCAGGTCTCTGCAGGTGCGGTCCTGGGCTGGGGAGGGGCCAGGCAGGGGCTGGGGCTGGGGACAGTGTGGCCTGGGAGGGGCAGAGGGCCTCAGCTCTGCACAGCGGCTCCTGTGGCATCGCCGTGATGACAGTGTGGGGGTGACGGGGGGGCCTGGAGCCACCCCAATGCCTCTGTGTAGGAGAGACAGCAAGATCCTACTTCCTGTTTGCTCCCTGAACTATAAAGTCACCCTGTGAGAGGTGAGAAAGAGGAGCGCTCATCTCTCCAGACACCATTTTCCCTCCATGAGACTCAGCAGATGGGGCACTGGGTCTCTGAGGGGCCTGTCACACGCTGGCAGGGAGCGAGTCGCCGGGTATCGTGGGGCAATCCTAGGCTCATAACTTGGTCACCTTGGCAGGTGAGGTAACCTGTGGGAAGGCCCGTGTGAGTTATTAGTGGCGTCTCCTGCGTGTCTCCTTCCAAGTGAGGGGCTGTGTGCTCGCCTTGACAGCCTGCGGGGACACCATGGAACCTGGGAGCCCAAAGCATAGCAGGTCTGGGGGCAGGTGAAGGAGAAAGACCAGCAGCCCCATCACAGGACTGAGCTGAGGATGGATGGGACACTGCACGTGACACGCTGGGCACAGGGCCTGACATGCGGGAGGTCCTCAGGACATAGAACACCAGGGGACTTGCAGGTTGGGTTCTCAGGCTGAACCCCCACCTTCCCTAAACTTCACCAACCGGCTGAGCAGAGGGGAATGGAGTTGCTTATACTGGTGGCATAAAACCACAAGCTGACTTCTCCCTACACGGAGAAGCAGGGAAGAGTTTAAGATTGCCATGATTCCAAATTCCAGGGGTGATTTAAAACACGTTTCGAAACAACTTTTATGGTATTTACTCATTTCCCAGTAATTTTGCAATCAAAGCCATTAATCAGTCCCAACACAGGATTTGCAATAATAGAACACTGAGTTTTATGGTCATTACAGGACGGTTGCATTAAAGAAATGCTGTATTTGAGATGCAACTGCCTTGAGTGAAATCAAAGGGTTTCTCACCCAGGCTCCCATTTGAGTCAGTGGCTCTCCTTTGTTATGAGATGTCTAGGTGTCTGCACCCAAATGTGGTTTGACATTGTCAACGTGCCATTACCTCTGGATGAGGATTTCAAATACTTTTTGAAATCTATCAGCAGGAAATCAATGGCACATGAGTTAGGAAAACTCATGAAGGATTCAATAAAGGAAGAATTTAAAGAGGCACGGTTGGGTGTCAGGAAACCAGAAGGGAGAGTGCAGCTCCGGGGGCTGCTACAGAAGGAGAAAGCTTCACAGAGAAGTCTTCCTTGAGAGGACCTGGGTCCTTCAGTTGAGAGTTGTGACCTTGCCCTGAGGGAGCTAGGGGAATAAATACCCTACGTCCCTCTCCCCCACCCATCTCCTGCTCTGGTTCCCAGTTGGCTAAACCCACCTGGGCAGCAGAGGGCTAGAGAGCCCTTGATCTGTCCTTGATCTGTCCTTGATCTGCCCTTGATCTGGGTCAGCCGCCCAGGGAAGAAAGCAGGAGGAAGAAAAGCAGAAGAGAGACCTGGAAGATCATCTGTCAGAGGAAGGTGTGTTTTTCAATTTTAGATACACATATTGGGGATGTAACACATAAAGGGGTTAACACTTAAAGAAAAACTAAAAAATAACCTGAGTGGCTGGTAAGCTGAAGAGTTGCAAAAATGCAACATGGGACTTTTAAGGCTAAAGTGTTATTTTAACTCAAACTAAATTTCAATCTAATGGGAACAAAAATATAATCACATAAAATTCACATGAACATAATGTCAGTTAATCAACACTGTGATCTGGTACCCACTGGGCCTGGGGGTGTGTGTGAGCTAAGTGGCTCTGACACTCAGGATCCAGGGGTCCGAGGCACCTGCTGTGTGTTACTCAGTCTTAGGCTGACAGCTGGTCTCCAGGGATTAGGTAGGAAGGGAATAACTATGCAGATACGTTGCTGTGCTGAATTTCTCTGAGGCAAGAAGTGAAGATGTGGTGCCTATCCCAACACCCTCACTAGGGCTGGGCTCTGTGGCTAGGAAAGTTTCTGAGAGTCACTGTCATTCTTGACTCCTGATTGCCAAGACCTGCTGTGACCTAATGTCCAGCCAGCCCAAGTTATGACAACAAGAAAAGAATTAGGAAGGCAACAAAGAAAAGGGAAGAGTAAACAAATCCAAAGCCAGGAGCCCTGGGCCAAGGCAGAACCACAAGCAAATACAAAAAGCCACTTGAGACTCTACCCAGGGAGAAACAGGATCAGAAGAATGGGGAACTGGAAAACAGCGAGACCGGACGGCACTTAGAGACTTCCTGGGTTTTGGTAGTAAACGTGTTTATTTTAACAATTGCTAATAGCTTGGGTTTGGGCCATCAGAATCAATGCTCACTGCCCTTGGAAATACTGACAAACTCTCCAATGATGGAAATGACTATCAACCTCACTATTTATTTTTGAAATGAAGGCATATTTTATTAATGAGTTTGATTAATGAGTTCTAAAGGTTTTAAAAAATAGAATGTGATGAAGCAGATAAAAAGGTGGTTTTTAGAAATTTACACTTGAGTAATTAATTCTGCTTGGGGGTGGGAGTGGATAGTATTCACTTGAGGATATATTTGAATTAGACCCCGGTGGATTTCCAGGCCAAGCGCACAACGTGAGGCCTGGGGCACAGAACAGCACATGGGTGTGGGGCTCAGGGAGTGAGTGGTGAGGCCAAGTTCAGAGGAGGCAGGACAGGGCCAGGGCTGGAAAGACAGCCCTCTTAAAATATGAGCGTGAGACTTGCTCTTTCCACCTCATGGGAGAGTGTAATGAAATGTAGGCAGAAATGCTTCCGATATTGAGACACTAACTTGTCATCCATGCTTCTAGAGTTTTCATTAAGAAAAAAACCTCAAGCCCGCCATTTGCCAATAGGAAAACCGAGTAACGTTTAGGAGATATGCAGAACTGACATAGAACATATGCAGTCATTTATGAGACAAAGTTGTATATGAAAAGATGTTCTGCCTCGTATTTGCTTCCTAGCAGAACCACTGCTGAATGAGCAGACATCATGAAGTTAGAAATTCTTATGCCATATGCTAGGATGACTAGCCCTAAATCAGTCAACCTTCCATCAGGTGTTTGAGGCAATATAAGACAAGTAACTTACAATCCAGTTAGAGAGAAACATATAGAAGAATCAACAAGAAAATAACACAAGGCAGAATTTCACAAAGAGCTTAACTGGGTAGTCCTGGCTGTCAGGGTGACAGGAATTCAAAGACAGGCCCGGGTGGGTTGTTGACAGATTCTCAGGGAAGTCAAAAGAGATGCCAGCTAAGCCTGGAAGGATGGAAAGAATCTGAACAGTGCAAAAGAGGTCAGGGTCTGGAAGAGTTAGTACTAATTCTCAGAAGCCATTGGTTTCTGAAATGTTTGGGTCAAATGAGAAAGAAGCTCTTGGTGACTTCAGCCCCATAAAGTACCACTATAGCATCATTCAGATGCCAGCTTCATTCCTCCTGGGACCTGTCAGGGATGATAAACAATAATGATGCCGTTTGCTGCTGGTGAGGATGCCAATGCCAACAATAGCAATGGGGAGTGCCTGATGTTGACATTTTCTGGATTATTATCTTTTTTTAATCACAACCAAAAAGTATCCAAACAGCCACAGATAACTCAACAAAACATTTATGGAATAAATAATACCCAAAGTCTTCTAGAAAATTGAAGAGGAGGGAATACCTCTAAACCCAATCTATGAGGCCAGTGTTACCCTAACACCAAAACCAAACAAAGAAATGACAAGAAAAGAAACTACACACGAATTATGAACACAGAGGCAAAAATTCTTAACAAAATTTTAGCAAATCAAATCCAACGATCTACTAAAAGGATAACACATCCTAACCAAGTGGGATTTAACCCAGGAATTCAAGATTGGTTTAACGTTCAAAAAGTACTCAATCTAATTCTTCATATTAACAGACTAAAAAGAAAAACTATATAATGACCTCAGTAGATGCAGAACAAGCATTTAACAAAATCCTACTTCTGTTCCTGATTAAAAACTCTCAGCGAACTAGGAATGGAAGACAACTCCCTCAACTGACAAATGGCAGCTATGAAAACCCCACAGCTAACATCAAACCTAATGATCAGAGGTGAACGCTTTCCCCCTGTGATCAGGAAAAAGACAAGGGCGTCTGTTCTCATCCCTTCTGTTCAACATTGCACAGGAGATTCTGGCCAGTGCAATAAGCGAGAAAGAAGGATCAAAGCTTTGAGTGGCTCAGACCTGACACTGGAAGAGGGACCGGGTCCTCCAGGAATGCCTCTGATGTCCTCCAGCACACGACCAGACACCTGATAAGTTGTTGACTCAAAGCAGCTTGGCCACTATGTAGCTGTGAGACCTTAAAACAACCCCTCCCTCCCCTCCCTCTGCCTTTGGATATTATTTCATTTTATTTTTAATTGTCTTAGAGCTTCAGGTTCCTAAGTGATGGGATGGGCATAATAGCCACCCACTGCAGATTTGTTGTGAAGACTAAATGGAATAAGCATATGCGTCAACTGCAAAGGGCCATATTCCAGCATCTGGTTTTGCTGCATTCGTGCTGAGTAGCAAAGGGGAACTATGTGATCTGCTAAGAATGCAGGCTGGTAGGTGTGAGGGTTTGGGATTTGAGGAGCAAAGTGTAGAGTAGGAAGGGCTGGGGCTAGAGGTGTGGGCCCAGACAGGAGCAGGCTCTGGGGCAGCCAGCTGGAGCTTTGCCTCTTCTTCTCCTGGGAGGTGTGTGGGGGTGGGGGGCACGGCGGCCAGTGGGAGGAAGGGATGGGGACCCCGGAGCCCTGGATCAGATCTGTTAGCAGGTCTCCTCCTTACTGCTCGGCTCCCTTTGCTGACCTTTAGAAGCTCCCTCCGCCCCTAGAGGCTCCTCCTAATTCGGAGGAAAGTGATCTGATGAAAATAACCCACAGTGGGGCACCAAGGGTGGTGACTCAACCCTTGACCTCTTCTGGGAGCATCTGCTTCTTAAAAGAGCCCCAGAACGAAGGCAGTGCCTAAAGTGACTCACCAGGAGCGTGGGGAGGGCGAGGGCTGGGCTCCTGCCCATGAGATATTTTAGGTCGTATTCTTCTGCACTGAGTCCCCTCCTCTCAGACTGAGTTGACTGTCTGCCTGCCCTGTAGCAGGGGGCAGGGGAAGAGACCTCAGAAGAGGATGAGGCAACTTAGCCAGAGGAAGCACCATGAAGGGCAAAGGTGAGGATGCGGAGAGGAAGGATACATGTGTCTGTTTCACCGTCCATAACTGGTCGGGTGAGAAGGACTCAGTGATACAAAAGCCAGCCGGGCTGCCCAGCCACAGGGGAGTGGCCAGGAGGGCCAGGGGCTAAGGAGGGTGACACTGGCGTGTTTACGGCATGTGTGCATTTGTCAGAGCGCAGCTGCGCATCTGGGCAGGTGGGAGGAAGCAGATTTCCATAGCTCTTAGAATGAGCACCCGATCAGGTCTTTGTGTGAAGGAGACAAACCTTTAATCGAGGAATCATGAACCATTGTGCTCCAGATCTGGGAACAAACACTTGCCCTGTTAGACAGCTGCTTCCAACAGCGGGGAGCCGCAGGGCCTTGATCCGTCCACCATTCAGCTCGGCCAGTCCTCCTGCATACCTTGCATGGTTTTGAGAAGCTGTGTCACTTCTGAACATGTGATAGCTGTGGCGTGGATCTAAGGTGTGGATCCTGGGAGCTTTAACTGTAGAAAACAATGAGGAATAAAAGAGTGTTTTAATCCTCTTCGGTTGTGATCTTTTTTAAAAACCCCCGGAAGGATGACAACTGATAATTGCTTCAGCTCTTGTCATCATCAGTAACCATAGTTCTAGTGGTCCAATATGCAAACCCCTTCCTGAGCTTGGGGGCCCCTACCCTCTACAGAAACTGAAAATGCCAGGTCCTCATTCTCCACGTCTCTCTTGCAGCTCAGGCCTGAGTACAGCCACAGGCTCCATCCACCCAAAGACCGAGCTCAGGCTTTGATGCAGTGGAGCGCCAAAGGCAGGAGGCTGACTGAGGTGATGGCAGCCACCTGCCTTGCCCGGCCATGGAGGAGGTTGGTGTGTGTTGCCAAGCAGTGAGGTGACTCGCCCACAGTGGCCCAAGCATTGCCCCGTCCTTGGCTCATTTTGGACTCGGACCGTTTGTTCTGGTAGCTCAGCCGTGCTGCCTGGAACAAAATAACCACTCTGGGCCCAAGAACTCTTCTTGCAAATGTCTCTTGCTCATTTGCCACCCGCCCTTCCTAAACCCTTCGGCGGTCAGCGTCCTTGCTCCAGTTGAACCTCCGCACTTGAAGCCGGGCGTCGATGGCCCACATGTATACTTCTGTTGTTTAGCGTCCACCCAGAGCTGGTCCTGGGCCTGGCACAGGGAGAGACCAGAAAGTACATGACAAATGAAGCACTTCTTATGAGAATCACAAAATGAGCCAACAGTGTTAAAGATGAAAGTGGTCTTAGAGATCAGCTCTGCTTCAGAAATGAAGACTTCATGGTCCAGAACGATTTCACGCCTCACGTGAGGTTTCCCTTTAGCATGATTTCTGCCACACTCCACTGCTTCCTACTAGGGGCATCTATTTGGCAAACACAGTAACTCATTATAAAGTTCAATGAAAAGTTCCTTGATCATTTGGAGTAACTGGAACTCTTATTTGCTGCTGGTGGGAAGGTAAATTGGTACAATCACTTGCCACAACTATTGGCAGGATTTATTAAGCCACAGCCTATGATCCAGCAATTCCATTCTTGGGATGAACGACAGAAATGTGTACATGAGTGCATCAAAAGATATGTACAATGTTCATAGCAGTGTAATCCAACAGAACCCCCAAATCCTGGAAACCACTTAAATGTCCAGCAGAGGAATGGATACATTGTAGTGTACTCTCACAATGGAAAACTATACAGCAATGAAAATGAAGCATGGCTACATGACTCAAAGATGAATCTTTGAGTAGTGGGGAGTAGAGGGGATGGGCAACGGGCATAGAACAGGCAGCTTTAGAGGCACTGATGATGTTCTATTTCTTGAAGGATTACCAGGTGTTTACTCTGCCAAAATTCATCTCACTGTACACTTATGATTTGTGTACTTTTTTATGTGAGTTATGCTTTAATAAAAATGTTTATTTTCTAAAAATCTCTGATAACCCAGGTAAACAAGATTGGTTAACCCATTTAAGAGATGAAGCCAAAAGAATTTATAAGATTAAAAGAAAGAAAAAAGGTCTTTGATTCACCAAACTAAATCAAAGTCCATACATTGAAGCCCATGGCCCTGGTCCCTGAATGCTCACCCAAGGCCTCACTCACGGGCATCTGTGATGATTTTAGACATACTTCTAACACCTTTGGGGATCTGTCACTTTAGTCCACAGCATAATAAAAACAGAAAATCTGCTAAGTATATGGATGTGCTAGGAGACACGTCTAAAGCCAACACTTTAATGGCAGAAATGAAAATCAGAAGGCAAGAACTCCAAGTGCATATTGGTCAGGGCCATTTAGTAGAGGGAAAATGCCTTATATACCAGCTACAATTCATGGGAAGTTCCTTGTCTTAGAGAAGAGTACAAATGTTCAGATGTTCAATTCATACTGACGATTCCCAATCCTTACAAAAAGCTCAGATCCTTAGTGTAGTAGGTGGAGAACCAAATAGATCGTTTCAGAAATTGCTCCACAACAGGATCAGAGAATTCAGAGGTGAACACGGGCTAAGGCAAGAGGCCAGGAGCCATTCTGCACACAGATCCAGGGATGGGCTCAGAGCAGCCATGGCAGAGCTGGGGGGTGTGGGGTGACGGTGTCCAGGAGCCCTGAGAGAAGCGAGATGGAGGCCAGGGCAGCTGGACTTGGTCAGGATCCATTCAACATTCAAGGGTGCCCCAGTAAGAGTTACAAAGAAAAGATCATAAGACCGGTCACAGGGCATCATAGGTAGTTTGAGATTTTATAGAATGTATAGTTTTCTAAAAAATTGTGAGCGCCATCACACATTCCATTTCTTGCTCTTCTAAACAATGGCAGGTGGAAGCCTCATCAGCAAGCCAGGCTTCCTTGGACAAGGCTGGGGTGGAGGCTTCTGTGCCCTACAGGCCTCTGGGCCTCCCCGGTGTTCCACCCATGAGGAAGGTGGCCGATGCTATTACTTTGCCTGGAGTGAGTTTCCCTCCCTCCGCCGGCCATGCGCTTTTCTGGCCCTGCCCAGGGCTGGACACACTCTGGGACCTGGGCTGATTGGTTCACCTGCCTTGGGGCAGGAGCAGCAATGACTTGTGAAGACGTGGCACAAAAGGCACCTGAGAGGAGGCCTCAGCTCCTCAGTCTTTTGAGGATTTCTTTACAAGCTTAGAAAATGAACATCCCCAAGTCTCCATATCATCACTGTTTTATTCTACAACCAACTGTCCCCAGAGCTTTTGGACTGTCTCCACTACTATCTCAAAGTACAAGTACAGCCGACGGAAAAAAAAAATGTCACGTGTGAATGAAAGCAAACAAAACTCAACAGCGTAGGGGCAGAATTAGGAACAATGATACGGGGGGAAAAATTGAAGCAAGCTGACAGTTTAAGAAGGGAGGTGTTGTCGCAGCCTGGGGATTAGCAAATTTGAGGTTTGCAGAGAGTAAAATAGGGAGGGAACCTCAGAGATGGCAGAATTATAGTAATTCCAATTGTTTTCTTTCTCTATAATATGCACAAAGAGTAAATGCTAAAATAATAATTCATTTTAAGTAATGGGTGGGGCCTCGAGAGACAGGAGAAGGACCAGTGCTCAGAGGGGGTTGACAGGGGCAACAAGGATGAGGAAAACACCATCCCGGGAGCACGATCCTGGCTCTCAGAATTAAAGGGAAGTACCCCACTGTTCGGGGAGAACTTTGTCAGCGTTTGGGGGCCACATTTGTAAAGTTAAATTAGTGTTTATAGAATAGGCATGGCTTTACGGAGTAATTCCAGTAAGCACAGGGGCCCTTAAAACTATTTTCTCTCATTCAGACTCCGCAAAGCAATATTAACCATTGAGGTCAAAATTCAGATCGCGTGAGCCTGGAGCCACCAGGTGTGACTGTGCGGGAGGTGCAATGCCTGACTCTGCCCGACTCGAGGGGTCGCCATCACATTGTCGTCGATGTAAAAGGTGCATCTGGAGTTGAGCTGTGCACATCCCGCCCACGGGTACGTGGCAGCCGCAGCAGGCCCGTGGCGCGGCCAGTTTCTTCTGAAAGTTTCCTTATCTGTCCTTTCTCATGATACTACTGAACGTTGCCTTTTCCAAACTTTCCTATGACCCTTCCCCAAGCCTCCGGCCCCCACCCGCCACCGAGCAGAAGATGTTACCTCCCCCTTCCCGGAGAAACCCTGGCTAAAGGATGGAAATCATGTTAACTTCCTGCCACCTCATCTGAATATGGCTCTCCACCTGGACCCGCCTTTGCCTGTCTTCCCTGCCCCGCCCTCCCCGCCAGCTTCAGGGGCAGCAGCAGCCTGCCCTTCACTCATGTTCCTCATCGAGGCCTTCTCAGGACTCACACCGCAGTAGCAGGCGAGTCCCTGGCCTGCACGAGAGGGCCCTCTCCTGGCCATGCCCTTCTGCTCCCAGTGGAGGGAGAGACACACGTCCACCCGGGTTCTCGCCACCCCACCCCTTCCTGAACGTGCTCTGGATACCGGGGACCCCAGGACCTCCTGCCCAAATGGCCCCAGGTGGCCTCTGTGGGCCTCGTCCCTGGGTTCCACGTGTACACCCCCAGGCCCAGGCGTGGTAAAGAGGAGGCTGTTTGTGAGGGTCGGGGAAAAGATGGGCAGGTTTCCACACATGTGCACACGTGTAGCCTCATGATGCCCAGTGGAGCAAGGGGTGAAAGGGAGGGGGCCCGGTGCTGGCATGGCTGTCCCCATGCCACCACGTCTGCGGCAGAACTCCGCGGAATCTGAGAATTCTAAACTGAGCTCTGGTCTTCTGAGTTGTGAAGGTATGTTTGCTGAGGTAGAAGGGTAGAAGGTATTTTTACAGTTCATTAGCTTGATCTGTGCACGTAAATAACAAGACACATGGTATGTACGCCTCCATTTGTATTCTTGCCCTGGACTCTGCAAATGTTAGCATCAGGCCTATTTTCAATTTCTCTCTCTTTCCCGCCTTTAAATATTTCCATGCAACTGTCAGGTGAAAAATTAGCAAACAACTATGTGAACCAGGCCCCCTCCCCACCCCTCTCTGGCCTGAGTTCTCTCCTAGACAAGGATCGTTTAAACAATAAGGCCCTCCACAATCATCACTAGGGCCTGCAAGGCTCAGGAAAACAGTGATGGAGAAGAAACTGCCTCTGCCCAAGTGAGCCTACAATCCGCATGACATAACGTGTCCTGTGATGGAGGAAACAGACCGCCGGGAGCGCCTCCTTGAGGGACAACGCACTCGGTTGAAAGGTGGGAACGTAGATCAGAGAAGGTTCCTGAGAGGTGACGTCCAAAGAACAAATCCAGACAAGATTGTGATCATCTCTGAGGGGCTCCGTCAGCTTCTGGTTGTGGTGGGGCTAATTCGGCCTGCACATCCCTATGGAACAGGCACTGCACGCTCTGCTCCTCTCATGGCGGCTGTGGGTTGGGGATTTTGAGGGTCTCGACTGCAGCTTCAAGGTTACCTCGCATCATCAAGGAGTCCCATAGCAACTGGAGCAGCCATTGTTCGTACAGTGAGCAACGCCCATCGTACTTCACACAAGTTATCAAGAGAAGGGGGCAGCGTGTCTTCCATCCAATAGCATGGTCCCAATACCCACTACTTTTCCTGAAATTGATGAGGATTGAGTAGATGCTTTACATCATCAGGTGAGATGGGGTAGCTTAACAAGCACATTAGAGTTGACCCTTGAACAACATGAGGGTTGGGGGCCCACCCACATAAAACTGAAAATCTGCATATAACTTTACAGTCAGCCCTCCAGATGCACGGTTCCACATCTGTTGATTCAACCAGCCGAGGACTGTATGGTACTGTAGTATGTATTTATTGAAAAAAAATCCTTGCGTAAGTGGACCCACGCTGTTGATTTATCTCCAGCAATAGCTATGGAAGCATGTGAGCCACACCTGAGGCAGCGCGTGTGGAGTCCCCGCCTGTGTCCACGGTGTGCAGTGATGGCGCCACCAAGGTGGACGTGGAACACGTCTCTCCCCAGCCCAAAGCTTCTCCTCGAGTGGATGAGCTCCCGCATTTCTCTCACCCTCGTCGTCGCTAATCATCTGTTGCTGCTCTGCCACTCAATCCTTGACGCCTCTGGCAACTGCCCACGGGGAGTCTCTGTCCAGCGGAAAAGACAAATCTATTGTCTCTCTTCCCCTGCTAGACGGGGGCTTCCTGAGAGCAGGGACTATTCTGTTTTGTTTGTCCTTGTCTCTATCCTCGGGGCTGGGCATACTACAACTGCTTAATTGACAGCAGATGACTAAGAGTGATGAGAGCACAGAACAGGAGTTTTAACCAAACCAGAGGGATGGGGAAGGCTAAAATAATAGCATGTCAGCCAAGATAGGAAAAGTGGGTGGAAATAAATGAGACCCCAGGAGGGTGGTTTGGGGAGAAAAGCAGCTTCCAGGCAGAAGCAGTAGCAACATGGGTAAAGGCCCTGAGGGAGGAGAGAACACAGCTGGTTGGTGGAACTGACAAAAGTGAAAACTGGACTGGAGTGCAGAGAGCTGGGTGAGAGGCAAAGTTGGAGAGGTGGGCAGCTCTCTGAAGGCCTGTAAATCCATGTTGTGGACATTGGACTTCATTCTAGGGAACACTGGAAGCCACTGATGGGTTTCAAGTACAGGGCATGATCTAAACATTGCACATCTGTATTGTTGAAGAGGTCATATGGAATTGTACGTGGGAACTGGGTTGGAGGGACCAGAGGTGAACCAGAAAGATAAAAAGGCAACGTAGGAGTCCTCAAGGGAGATGATGGTGGCTGGAGTGGGGTTATAGTGCGGAGGTGACCGAAGAGGAGGAGTCAAGGATGACACCCAGGTTTCTAGTTTGAACAACTGGTGAATAATGGTGGCATTTGCTGAGATAGGAAGTGCTGGAGGAGTGTGTTTGGAGGAGCAAGGAGGAGGATGAATTCTGTTTTTGCCAAGCTGAGTGTGAGATGCTGAGTGTGATAAGCATCTGAATTTATATCTAGGCAGGGAATTTTATATCTGGCTATGCATCTTTGGAGAAAGATCCAGAGAAGAGATGCAAATCTGAAAGTGATCTGCATTTATATATATATTTTTTAAATTTTTGGCTGCCTCGGGTCCTCATTGCTGTGCACAGGCTTTCTCTAGTCGTGGCGAGCGGGAGCTACTCTTCGTTGCGGTGCGCGGGCTTCTCATTGTGGTGGCTTCTCTTGTTGCGGAGCGTGGGCTCTTGGCACACGGGCTTCAGAAGTTGCAGCAGGTGGGCTCAGTAGTTGCGGCAGGCAGGCCCTAGAGCGCATGGGCTCAGTAGTTGTGGTGTATGGGCTTAGTTGCTCCACAGCATGTGGGATCTTCCCGGACCAGGGGTTGAACCTGTGTCCCCTGCATTGGCAGGTGTATTCTTAACCACTGCACCACCAGGGAAGTCCCTGATCTGCATTTAGATGGTACCTGAGGCCCCGTGAGTTGGTGAAATGTCTGCGGAAAGTATAAACTGAGGAGGGCAGAGGGCCTTTGACCAAGCAACTCTCGATATGTAAGGACTGAGTAGGAAGAGCTGGTTCCAAGCCTGGCTGATCATTAGAATCACCTGGGAAACTTAAAAAATGTATATCTGCTGGGGAGGATGTCTACATAACCTATATATATATATATATTTTTTTTTTTTAATTTTATTCATTATTATTTCTTTTTTAAAATATTTATTTATTTGGTTGTGCTGGGTCTTCGTTGCGGCATGCAAACTCTTAGTTGCAGCATGCATGTGGGATCTAGTTCCCTGACCAGGCATTGAACCCGGGCCCCCTGCATTGGGAGCATGGAGTCTTAACCTCTGTGCCACCAGGGAAGTCCCACATAACCTAGATTTTGAAAAATCTATAGTATGATAAGAAACCATTTGGTAGAGGAAAAAAACTGTCAAAGACAGGATCAGTGGTTAGGAAAAAGGAAAATAAAAGAATGGTGATGTTCCAGATCCCAAGGGAAGGAGTTCGGGAAGAAAGGGATTAGGCAAAATCAGGACTGAATTTTGCGCTGGGAAGCCAGATGGTGAGACACCCACTTGTCAGATTCCTCCGCAACCCAGGCCCCCTGCATTGGGAGCATGGAGTCTTAACCTCTGTGCCACCAGGGAAGTCCCACATAACCTAGATTTTGAAAAATCTATAGTATGATAAGAAACCATTTGGTAGAGGAAAAAAACTGTCAAAGACAGGATCAGTGGTTAGGAAAAAGGAAAATAAAAGAATGGTGATGTTCCAGATCCCAAGGGAAGGAGTTCGGGAAGAAAGGGATTAGGCAAAATCAGGACTGAATTTTGCGCTGGGAAGCCAGATGGTGAGACACCCACTTGTCAGATTCCTCCGCAGTAAGGGGATTGGTGTTTGAACTCAGAAAAATTTACTAAGGGATAATGGAAAGGTGCCCAGCAGAACACCCTGTGTTCAATGCCCTCATACACGCATGCACAGGGTGGGTGCAGGGGAAGGGGAGGGAAAGGAAGGTGCATCAGGTGGCAGGGAGCTTTTCATTGGAAGTAGCATCTGAACTGCAGCATTCCTAGGAGAGGAAATAATGGAAAAAAAACTATGATGAGTTAAGAGAATGATGTACACTCTAGGCAAGAGTTAGTCCCTGGATGCAGGGACTTAAGTGTTGGGAATGGAGTAAGAAAAGGGGGCAGAGCCCAGTTATTAAGGACCTTATATGCCAAGGTAAAAGAGCTGTGAAGAACATAAGAAAGTAAGTGGCACGATTAGATTTGTGATTTAGTTAGCTCATTCTGGCAGCCAATGTGAAGGATGGCCTGGGGTCAGGGAGGATTAGGAAAAGATGGAGGCTCAAACATCCATCAAGAGGCTGTGACACAATATTGTAAATCAACTATACTCCAATATAAAAGAAAAATTAAAGTAAAAAAAAAGAAATTAAACAAAACAAGAGGCTGCAAGAGGTGTCTTGCAAGGATCCAGATGAGGGGTGATGGATTCACCAGGATAGGAAGAGAAGTGAGTGGGTAGCTGACTGGAATGAGAAGAGAGTGGACCCAAGAAGCCAGGATCAACACCTAGTTTCTGGCTAGGTGAGTAGTTGGTGGGAGATGTCAGTGTTTGAGATAAGGAATAAGGAAGACTAGATTTAGGGGAAGATAGGGGTGGAGACTGGAGTACAGGAGGGAACATTTCAACACTGGTAGGTTATTCCTTTCTCCAAAGGAGAAAAGATGTCAGTAACATTATTACTGGTTTCCTATTCTCTCTCACCTGTTAAGTCATTCTGCAGCCTATTTCCTTCAAGTATCCAGATTCATAAATACTACTTTCCTGTATCATAACACAGAAGCTTCAACCAATTACTGCAAGGGGTTTTCATTTTTTAATTACTTCATTTAAAAAATACTTATAATGTACAAACGACCTGCAAGGTACTCGTGAACCTGGAAAAGAAAAGTAAGCAAAATATAACTGGCCTTCCCCTTTTAGAGCTTACTTCTAGCAGAAACCAAATAAGAAATGAACCAGCCAATTATAAACCATATAATTTATGTCATGAAGATTTGAAGAAGTATAGAGTATCATGTGGCAAATAACAAGAGGGAGGGGTGTTCCACTGAAGTTCATAAATAGGCTTTAGCAGATTTGTGAACTGCTGAAATCTGTATTTAAGATTTTGTCTGTGCCTGTATAATTTGGGGGGGAGGGCAGAAGGGGGAGCTGAGATGCTCAAAGGGGTCCGTGACCCCTTCAAGGTTAAGAACCACTCTACCCTTCAAATCCATCTGGGCACCAGGGTACACAAACTTCTGTGCGACAAGTCAGCGACTAAAGGGAATGCGGGCAGTCTGGCGGTCTGTCTAGTCCACAGAGAATGACCTTACCTTTACACTCAGAGACATCAAAAGCGATCAATCTTCTGACTTAACGTGAGAAGAGACAACGTGGTAATTAACTTTTTAAAAATCCAGTTGTTTTAAAAAGATCATGGGATGTTCTAATCCTCAAATGCCTGGGGACGTCCAAGCACGTGCCTGGGTCCGAGCGCGTGAGCTGCAGCACTCCGCCCGCCAGACGCCCTCCCGCCCGGAAGGAAGAGGCCGCTCCGAGCTCCGCCTTTTAGATTTGGCCGAGAGAAGTCAACGAAAGCTTTCGCAGTCCAGGCCGGGTTTTCAAAAGCATTAAGACGGAAGTAACGGCGGGCCGGAAGTTCCAGGGCCTGCACTGGGGCCAAGGTGGGGGGAGGGGGGTAGGAGGAAGACTCGGGGTAGGAATGGCGGCTCAAATTCCAATTGTGGCCACCACTTCCACCCCGGGGATAGCCCGGAACAGCAAGAAGAGGCCGGCCAGTCCTTTCCACAACGGCAGCAGCGCCGGGGGTTATACCGCCAGTAAGAAGAAAAAGGTGACCGCCTCTGGCTTTGCGCAGGTACGCTGTCACTCCCCTAGTCTGCGCGTTGCCGGGGCGGAGAGCGCGTGCGCCGGGCTGCGGGGCCAGGCACTGGGAGGCGGGGCGCCTCGCGTGGGCGGGGCCCTGCAGTCGTACCTCTTGGGTAAACGCAGGTGTCTGGTGCAAATGAAACATTTTTTCCCCTTAGTTTGCATACGTGGAGTTTGGTTAAAGAATGACCCGCGTTGCATTGTCCATGAGGAGAACTGGGGAGGTGGGGAGGTTGTTATTGCCTTACTAGTAGGGACGCCCCTTCCCGTCGGGGTCGCGATTAGAGCGAGGCTCGGGACTTTTCTTTATGTGAGTTTCAGTCAACCAGAAGTTCTCCTGTCTCACCTTCGTCCATTCTGCAGACATTTACCGAGTGCCTGTGAGGTGCAGAGCGCCCTAATGAACCGTGTGGAGGAACACAAAGATGTATTGATACAGATGATTTCCCTTATCCTCAGAAAAGTGCTTTTTTGACCCTCAGTTTCCCTGTCCCAAAGTGGGTTTGGTCTTACCTCATGTGGTTGTTATGAGGATTCAATGAGATCATGGTCCTAAGCTCTGAGCACAGCAGCGCCTGGCACAGACTTCACAGCATCTGGGCGATCGGGGCTCCGCAATTCCAGCAAGGAATTTTCAGCAGAAGAGTAGCTTGGTTGATGAGTGTTTTTCTTGGCTGCTGCATTTTATTTAAAGCAATGAGACAGCAAAGATGGAGTGTGTTATTTTGTGCTCTCCAACACATGGCGTGGCATCCTCAACCCAGAACGACATTCTAGAGATATTAACTGTCTATGGCTTCCTCCGTCGATAATTGGTAGTGCATTTTTTTCCTTTTAAAATACTTTATTGATGTATGATTTGCATACAGTAAAATGCCCAAATCTTAAGAGTACTGATCAATGACTTTACGTATGTATCCACCGATGTGGCCACCATCCAGATTAAGATAGAGAGCATTTCCAAGAGCCCCAGAATACTTCCTGGTGACCCTTTCCAGTTAGTACTCTCTTCCCTCCCTGCCAGAGGTAACCAGTACTCTGACATCTCTCACCATAGATTGACTTTGCGTTTTTGAGCAGAATATAAATGGAATCATACAGAGCATATTCTCTTGTGTCTGTTTGGATTTCTCTGTGAAAGAATGTTTGTGAGAGTTATTCACTCATTCATGTTATTACCTGTATCAGTACATAGAGTATATTGTGTAGATATACCACAACTAATGGACATTTGAGTTGTTTACAGTTTTTGCTCTTATGCATAAGCTGTTCTCAACATTCCTAAAAATCTGGGTAGATACATGCTTTCATTTCTCTTGGGTAAATGGATAGTAGTGGAATTGCTGGATCATAAGGTAGACACACATTGAACTTAGAAATTGTTAAACAGTATTTCCCAAAGTAGTTGCACTATTGTGCATTCTGAGCAGCAGAGTATGAGAGTTCCAGTTGCTCTACATCCTCAACAATACTTGGCATCAAGTCTTTAATTTTAGCCATTCTGATGGTTGTGTCATGGTATTTCTTTGTTTTAATTTTTGTGTCTCAGATTACTAATGATGTCATCACTATTTAATTTGCTTTTGGCCATTCCGATATCTTCTGTGAAGTGCCTGATTTTTTTCTCATTGTGTTGTTGTTTTTTGTTTTTTTTTTTAAATTGTTAATGTATAGGAGTTCTTTATATATTATTGGTTGGAGTCCTTTGCCAGATATATGCATTGCGAGTACTTTCTCCCAGTATGTGCATGGTGCATGTTGATATCCAGCTGTGCTGAGACCAAGGAATGTAGTCAGTACATACGGGGAGGAATGATTGTTTTGACCCTAAAGGTAGCATTGATCATCAGCTCCTCCACAGCAGGCTTCAGAGAGTGGACGAATGCCTTCAGGATGCTGGGAATTCCCAGTTAACCAGCTTGGTGGAAATCACAACTCTGGTGGTCTTAGAGCTCTCAGTGAGGGGACAGGCTGCCTAGGTACTCCCTGTGGGTCTTCTCCATCTCATCAGCCTCAGCGAGTCCTCAGGCTAGAAAGAGAAGGGCATTCCCTGGAATAGTGAATTCTTTTCTTTGTTCTCCTCTTCCCAGCTGGCATTTAACTGATGAGGTATATAGCCAGTTACCTGACTCCCACCCTCAGCATCTCATGAAGAAGGAAAAAAACTTGACTTCTATCTCCAGAAAGGAGTCTTAGTTGTTGTTTTTTTTTCCTGCTCTAACATAGCATTCCATCCTAGTCCCCTTGTCCACAGCAAATGCAGGCATTTGCGCAATGCTGCCCTGAGGGCTGTCTGGAATCTTCCTGAATTGACCCTTATCTGTGTCCCCTCCTCAGCCTTTCTGTCCCATTTCAGTTGAGCTCAGTCAGCAATAATTTATTTCTGTTATGTCTCCAGCATTATGCTTAAGACATTTCAAGGGATTACAGCTTGTCCCTGCCATCCCAAAATCCTCCCAGGAGGAGAGAATGACCTACACATATTGTATTAGTTTTCTATTGCTGT
Source organism: Physeter macrocephalus (assembly GCF_002837175.3). NCBI lineage: Eukaryota > Metazoa > Chordata > Mammalia > Artiodactyla > Physeteridae > Physeter > Physeter macrocephalus. Next base: position 48,195,834 of record NC_041232.1, on the reverse strand, counting down.
CATAACAAATGACCACAAATTTAGTAGCTTAAATAACACCTATTTATTAGTTCCTGGTTCTGTAGGTCAGAAGTCCTGGCACAACAAGACTGGTTTGGTTCCCTGCTCAGGGTGTCACCAAGCTGAAATCAAAGAGTTGGCTGGGCTAGTTTGTTGCCTGGATGCTCTGGGGGAAAATCTTTTTTTGAGGCTTATTCAGGTGGTTGGCAGAAATCAGTTCTTTGCAGTGGTAGGGCTGGGGTCCCTGTCTCCTTGCTGTCGATTTGCAACTGTCCACATTCCTAGCCACGTGGCCTCCTCCATCTTTATTTATTTCTTCATTATTATTGGGGTATAGTTGTTTTACAATGTTGTGTTAGTGTCTGCTGTACAATGAAGTGAATCAGCTATATGTATACATATATCCCCTCCCTCTTGGACCTCCCTCCCACCCTCTCCCCTTCCCACGCATCTAGATCACCACAGAGCACCCGGCTGAGCTCCCTGAGCTATACAGTAGGTTCCCAGTAGGTGTCTATTTTACACCTGGTAGTGTATATATGTCAATCCCAATCTCCCAATTCATCCTACCCCTTTCCCCCCACCCCCTGTCCACACTTCCATTCTCTACATCTGCATCTCTATTCCTGCCCCACAAATAGGCTCCTCTGTACCCTTTTTCTAGATTCCACATATATGCCTTAATATACGATCTTTGTTTTTCTCTTTCTGACTTACTTCACTCCGTATGACAGACTCTAGGTCCATCCACATCTCTACAAATGACCCAATTTCATTCCTTTTTATGGCTGAGTAATATTCCATTGTATATATGTACCACATCTTCTTCATTCATGAAGCCAGCTATGGAGAATCTCTTTTGTGTCTAATCTCTCTCACACCTCAAATGTCTCTTTGACTTCTCTTGTCTCTGACTCTGACTCTTTTGAGAGCTTGTGTGATTAGGGCAGGCCCACCAGGATAGTCTCTTGTTTAAGATCAGCTGACTTGAGACCTTAATTATATGTCAAATATAAGATATATATTGCAAATCCCTTAAATATATCTCAGATCCCTTCACAGTGGTACGTACATTAGTGGTGCGTTTGGTTACAAATGGGGAGAAGGTGTGTGTACACCAGAGGCCGGGAATCTTAAGGGCCATCTCTGAATTCTACCTATCACATATCTGAAACAATTAGGAAAATCTCGTCATTTCTAACCATGTCCCAAAGCCGATTATAAGTCTTCTCTGGGATTGGTGCCTTAGTGGTGGGACACAGGAAGATGAGGATTCAGCATAGGTGATGGTCATCAGAGAAGGAGAGGTGGGGAGGGAGAAGAGGTACTAGAGGTGGCCTTTGAGGGGTGGTTGGTTTCGATGGGGAAGGCCTTCCAGAGTCGGCGCTGTGTACATGTATCAGATTGCTCAAGGTTTCATCAGTGAGAAATGAGTGGGTTTTTTTAATATAAATGATTGTAGTTCTTGAGTTAAAAGGGACTTTAGAGATCTTTCAGTATCTAAATTTCAGTAGTTTCTGCTATTTTGTGTCTTACAAAAAAGCAGTGTCTGTAAAACTTTCATGGGATTTAAAAATTTACAAAGGACATTTACATAGACATTAGAGTGCTTTTTGAAATTGGTGAAAATAACTCGATGGATTCTTAAGGTGGGTTTTACTTTCCAGAATGTGCATGCTATTTCTAAAGTAAAATTGAGTGACTAGATGAAATTTAAAGGGCTTTCTGCTTGGAAGTCCTCAGGGGTTGAAGGGAATATTTTTGATCTAAAAGTATTCTGAGCAAAGCATTTATAGATGTCTCCTTTATGTCAGCCCTAGAAAATGGTATTAAATAGTTTAATAGGACTAAAACAAGTTTTATTATTCCATCAAGATGAATCTTTAGTTCAGCAGAAATTATTGGTGTTTATGCTTGCTAAGTTGTACAGATTGTCACAGAATTACAGTTCTGTGTTTGGATTTATATTTTCAGTGTAACTAAATATAGTTATTGATTAATTACATCATAGTCTGGAAAGTGCCATCTCCCATCCATTCTGGTCATGATATTTTGAAAATGATTAGTGTTAACTTGGGTTGGAGAACAGATACACTGTGCTGCGCTAAAGTGAAAGAAGTCATGATAAATAATAATAATATTTATTGGGCATTTAGTGTGTACCAAATGTTGTTCTAGGCACTTTCTAAGTACTATCTCATTTAATTCTCTGTGAATTGTCATTCTACAGGTAAAAAGACAGGAGCATAGAGAGGTTAAGTAACTTTTCCATGGTCACACAGCTAACAAGTCATAGGGTCAGTATTGGGACCCAGACAGACCGTCCAGAGTCCACATTTTTTTTTTCTTGACTGCCTCTCTTAATATCACTCTTACTACTCTCTACCTTAGAAGATGTAATTGGATCTCTAATGTAACCAAATCCAAGGTGCAAAGAAAAGCTTTGGGGGGGAATTTTATTAGCTCAATACAGGGCATTTTAGACTTTCCAAGTGCCTATTCAAGTTAATAAAATCTACAGAGAAACCTAATTGACCTATAGATATTACCTAATAGGCTGATTTGTGATGGTGAAGCAGTTAGCAAAGCATCTAAATAAGTTGAGAGGCAGCAGTTGCTTCTTTCTTCTTCTTTTTTTTTTTTTTGCGGTACGCGGGCCTCCCTCTGTTGTGGCCTCTCCCGTCGCGGAGCACAGGCTCCGGACGCGCAGGCTCAGCGGCCGTGGCTCACGGGCCCAGCCGCTCCGCGGCATGTGGGATCTTCCCCGACCGGGGCGCGAACCCGCGTCCCCTGCATCGGCAGGCGGACTCTCAACCACTGCGCCACCAGGGAAGCCCCTAAAAGTTGCTTCTTTAGAAGGTTAGTGCAGAGTGCAGGTGATGGTAGAATCTTCTGTAATTGGAGGCATCCAGAGAACACTGGACTGATTTGATTTATTCATCTAAAAAATAATCATTCTACCCCACCTTTTAAAAAAATCATGATAATGTTAGTTTTCTTTCTTCTATGTTTAAAGTGGACATAAAACGTCAGCCAGTCTTCTTCCCCCACAATTACTATAATTTGTGTTTTCTACGTGTTGATATAGTTTTTCATAACGTATATTTGGTGTATAACATTGCATGCCCTGCTTGTCCCTTAGCACTGTTTTCTTTTTGTTTGTTTGTTTGTTTGTTTTTGGCTGCACCACACAACATATGGGATGTGGGATCTTAGTTCCACGACCAGGCATCAAACCCGCAGCCCCTGCACTGGAAGCGCAGTCTTAACCACTGGACCGCCAGGGAAGTCCCACTTAGCACTGTTTCTTGACCCTTTCTCTATGTTGATAGTCTTCTCAAGGAATTAAGTGCTCTTATTTAATTGACTTGATTGAATGTTAGGTTGCATCTCAGTTTTTTGGTGTTTCAAGTAACCCTACAGTAACCCTGCAGTTTTAGACTAGGGTCAGGTATTTGAATCTAGACTACTATTAGATAGATGTAACTGGGCATTGGATTCATGAATGATAAGACAGAGGACATTTGTCTCCCTTCTGTGTAACCGCAGGCAGAAGGCCCCCTTTCAGTCTGAGTCAGGGCCCTGCAGGCTGCCAAGGAGACACTAAGTGGTGCATTTGGGCTCTGGTCAGGCGAGCTGAGGCCTTGCTGACTCTGGAGCAGTCCTTTGATGGCGGGCTGTGTTCCTCTTCCTTGGGACTTAATCAGCTCTTTTCATGCTGCAAAGAGGGGACAGCCCGTAGGGCTGGGCGTCATTCCTCTCCTCTGATCTCAGGGCTTTTGTGTCTTGGGGTGGGACAGTTCAGCTCCTAAAGTCTCTTAGTGTTAATAATGGTTTAGTAACGTGGAAACTATACATCATTTCAGATTGTACTTCATTGCAGCCCAGCCTCACAGACTTGATCCTCCCCTTGACGGTACATCTGTCCCTCTCATCCCATCACTAACAGAGCCAGGCGTCCAGCTTGGCTGAAGCCCAGGGGAAGGGAAGAATGAGGGCGCAGTACCATGGAGGGTGGGTTTAAAGAGGAAAGAAAAGCAGAAAACCCCGCTCAGGGCCCAGAGTCGGGTGTTCTTTGGCATCTGGTCAGAGGGAAGCAAGCCTTCACTGTTGCAGAGGCAGCAAGCGGCCCCAGATTGACGTGGCCTAGTTGGTGTCAGGATGGCGTCCTTTCCTGTCCCATCCTCAGCGTGACTCCTCAGCGGGGGTTTGGCCTGCTGACGAGGGAGGAGATGAGGATGGGGTGACCAGACGAACAGGAGGGTTCGGTTCTGGAAGTGAGCACTTGAGCACATCACCCTCACCCGCTTCTTGCTGCTGGAGCGGCTGATGCAGACTCCTGACCCTCTCTTCCCATTGCCTCCTGTCCTCTGTCCGCTGGCATGTCCTCTCCGGGGGGGTGGGGGGGGGTGCCGAGACCTGCCAACCCATGTAGGCTGCAAGGCACCTGCTTTCCTCCGCCGCCTCTGGGGTCACACCCCTGCCCAAGTCCAGCGAGGTGTTCCTGCTGCATCCTCCTGGGTCTCCCGGGGCCTGGGAGCAAACAGCCCACCTCAGAGGATGCCCTTGTTCCCTCCCGGGATTTCACTGTGCACCCGGCGCCTTTGAGCCCCCCACTAGGAGTCAGGGAAGAAGCAGACACAGAGAGGGAGGAACGCAGGCTGTTCTGGCCCACAAGAAAAAGCCGAGGTCCCAGCTGAGGACGGTGGCCTGCAACCCGGGCGTGTCCCATGGGTTGTTCTGGAATCACCATAGGAGGCCTTGGGGCCTGGTTCTTCATTTCCCTCTAGTATCTCCTCTTTGCTTCTGAACAGTTCTGTTTGTTTATTTTCTCCCAGATGGAAACAACGTTATATAAACAGTCATTTTCTTTATGAAATACTCAAATGAAGTTGAAACTTACAGTGGATCTGGCCCCGGGAAACCTCTTTCACCTTCCACCTGTTTTTCCCGAGTTGGCCCTGGCTGGCTTGGCTTTTCTGCTCTGACGTGATGCTCACTGCATAGTTAGGGTTGTTTTTCTCTCCCTTAACTTAGGCCGCCCTGTAGGCCCAGCCTCCTGACAGCCCCCACCTACCGGCCTGCTCCTCTCCGGTGTCTTGCTGTGCCCTTGTGAATTGTCGGATTCCTGGGGAAAACAGCCCCTATCCTTCTTCTGATACTGGCAGGTGGCCTGCTCACCTCACCGGCCTTCCAGCCAGTGGGCCGGGGCTTCCCCCTTCAGCACTGTGCCACCACCTCTTGACAGAGCAGGACCCTGTCACTCTTCTCCATCTGCATGCCAGCCATTGCTTCCTCCCCAGGGCCCGTGGCTCATTCACTGTTAGGTTGGCAGCTGGCTGTGTGCGGGGGAGGGTCTCACATGGCCACTGTATTTTTTTAATCCTCTAAATATTTTACTGTGAATTTCCTAAAACCAAAGGCATTCTCATACATACATAACAGCAGTACAGTGGTCAAATTTAGGGAATGAACATTGAAGCGACACTGATACCTCATATACAGACCTTATTCTCGTCCTTTGTCTGGTCCAGGATCCAGCCTAGGCTCACACTTTGCACTTAGTTGTCATGTCTTTTTAGCCTCCTGTCATGTGGGACAGTTCTTCAGTCTTTATCTTTCATGACCATGACACTTCTGAAGAGCACTGCTCATTGTTTCATAGACTCTTCCTCAGTTCGGGCTTGTCTGATATTTCCTCGTGATTAGATTTGGGTGATACATTTTTGGCAGGAGTAGAGAAGGATGCTGTTCCCTTCTCGGTGCTTCATGTCGTGGAACTTGATGTCGATCCATCCCGTTGGGGATGATGTGCCTGTGAGCACTTAGTAAGTTAGTGTCTGCCAGTTTTCTCCACTATGAAGTTATTATTTTTCTGTTTGTATTAAAGTATCAGTGTCTTGAGACTCTGTATATCCTGTTTCTCTTCACACTTTTTCCAACCACTTTTAGTGTCTGTTGATGGTTCCTGCCTGCAACAGTTGTTATAGTGGTGGTTGCCAAATGGTGATTTTCTAATTCCTTCTTTCCTTCTACGATTATTAGTTAGAATCCTGCTGTGAGCAAGCGCTTTCTCTTCTCTCCCATTTCCTTTGCATTCTTACAATCAGTGTTTGTATTCATCCATTCTCATTTTGTTCTTGGGTTACAATCCATTACTAGCCGTCTTCATTCAGTCTTTCATAAATTTGTTTGTTTATTTGTAACAGCTTTATTGAGATATAATTTGTATACCATAAAATTCACGCCTTTAGAATGTACAGTTCAGTGGTTTATAGTAAATTTACTGAGTTGTGCAACCATCACTACTATCTTATTGTCGAATATTTCCATGACAGCCCAAAGCAACCCCCTACTCATTACCAGTCACTCCCCATTCCCCTGTCCTGCCAGCTCCTGACAACCACTGACCTCTATGAATTTGACTACTTTAGGTACCTCAGATAAGTGGAATCATACAAAATGTGGCTTTTTGTGTCTGGCTTCTTTCAGTTAGCATAATGTATTCAAGGTTTATCCATGTGGTAGCATGTATCAGTACGTCATTCCTTCTTACAGTTGAATAATAATCCATTGTATGGGTAAGCCACAGTTTGTTTATGCATTCATTAGTTGATGGACATTTAGGTTGTTTATGCTTTTGAGCTATTATGAATAATGCTTCTATGACTTTATATATGGTTTTTTGCATAGACATATGTTTTCAATTCTCTTGGGTATATACCTAGGAGTTGAATTTTTGGGTCATATGATAATTCTATGTTTAACATTTTGAGGACCCAGCAGACTGGGTTTTCTTTATTACATCTTTATTGGAGTATAATTGCTCTACAATGTTGTGTTAGTTTCTGCTTTATAACAAAGTGAATCAGCTAAATGTATACATATAGCCCCATATCCCCTTCCTCTTGAGCCTCCCTCCCGCCCTCCCTAACCAACCCCTCTAGGTGGTCACAAAGCACCGAGCTGATCTCCCTGTGCCATGCGGCTGCTTCCCACTATCTATCTATTTTACATTTGGTAGTGTATATATGTCAGTGCTACTCTCTCACTCCGTCCCAGCTTACCCTCTCCCCGCCTGCCCCCCGACCCCCGTGTCCTCAAGTCCGTTCTCTACGTCTGCGTCTTTATTCCTGTCCTGCCCCTAGGTTCATCAGAACCAATTTTTTTTAGATTCCATATATATGTGTTAGCATACGGTATCTGCTTTTCTCTTTCTGACTTACTTCACTCTGTATGACAGACTCTAGGTCCATCCACCTCACTACAAATAACTCAATTTCATTTCTTTTTATGGCTGAGTAATATTCCATTGTCTATATGTGCCACATCTTCTTTATCCATTCATCTCTCGATGGACACTTAGGTTGCTTCCATGCCCTGGCTATTGTAAATAGTGCCAGCAGACTGTTTTTCAAAGTGATTGCACCCTTTTACAATCTCACAAGCAATGTATGAGGGTTCTAGTTTCTCCACATCCTCACCAACACATTATTATGTCCTTGAGTGTAGCCATCCTAGTGGGTGTGAAGTGATATCTCATTGTGGTTTTGATTTCTATTTCCCTACTGACTCATGATGTTGAGCAAACTGTCCAGATTTGGCCAGTGGGAACCTCTTCAAACTGACTCCTATGTCCTTTAATTTACGCCCATCACTTTTTGAGTGCTGTCATGGACTTGAACTGTGTTCCTTCAAGGTTTGTATGTTAAAGTCCCAACCCTCAGTATGCCTCAGAATGTTACTGTATTTAGAAATAATGCCGTTAAAGAGGCAATTAAGGTTAAATGAGGTCATAAGGGTGGAGCCCTAATTCAGTATGCCTGGTGTCCTTATAAGAAGAGGGAGGGCTTCCCTGGTGGCGCAGTGGTTGAGAGTCCGCCTGCCGATGCAGGGGACACGAGTTCGTGCCCCGGCCCGGGAGGATCCCACGTGCCGCGGAGCGGCTGGGCCCCTGAGCCATGGCCGCTGAGCCTGCGCATCCGGAGCCGAAGAGGGAAAGACACAAAAGGGGTGGGGTGGGGTGGGGTGGGGAGGGCGTGTATACAGAGGAAAGGCCATGTGAGGACACAGTGAGAAGATGGCCATCCACAAGCCAAAGAGATAGATCTCATAGAGCACAGACTTGTGGTTGCCGGGGTCGGGGGTGGATGGGTTGGGAGTTTGGGGTTAGCAGGTGCAAACTATTATATATAGAATGGATAAACAAGGTCTTACTGTATAGCACAGAGAACTATACTCAATATCCTGTGATAAACTGTAGTGGAAAAGAATATGAAAAAGAATGTATATATATGTATAATTGAGTCACTTTTCTGTACTGCAGAAATTAACACAACATTGTAAATCAACTATACTTCAATAAAATAAAATTTTAAAAAACAATTTTAAAAAAGAGAGAGAGAGAGACAGGTCTCAGGAAAACCCAACCCTGCTGACACCTTGATCTTGAACTTCTAGTCTCCAGAACTGTAAGAAAATAAGTTTCTGTTATTTAAACCACCCAGTCTGTGGTATTTTGTTAGGCAGCTCTAGCAAACTGATACAAGCGTTTTCTTACTTTCTGGCACCACAAGGCTCATCTTGTACTTTCCTGCCCCAGCCCTGGAATCAGCCATTTCTTCAAAGATTACTAGTTCTTGGAGAACAATATTTAGAAACCAGGATTTATACCTGGTGTCCCTATTGTTTATTGTTCCCAGCCGTCTCCGTGGAAGAGCTAGGAAATGTAGGTGTGTGTGTGTGTAAGCGCCCCCCCATGCTTTGACATCACATAGAATTTAAGAAAATCATGAGGCTAATGATAGTCTATTATATTTACCCCATTTTTTTTTCACTCATTCCATTGTTCCCCTTTTCTTTCTGAAGTTCCCAGTCTTCTGTTATTGTTTTTTTATGTTTTCATAACAGTAGGTGATATCTGGACTTTCCAGTGCCATTGGATATGAGTTTCAGGAAACACTGAGCCTGGATCACTTAATGCCTCTGTATCCATTTCTGTGTTTATCTGTCTGTATATATGTTAGAAACCATGAATTCCTATTGCTAACCTGTGATTTCCATCCAGTAGCACAAGGTTCATTCTAGCCACCCCTCATTCTTTATTTGCCTCATCTTAGAACGTGTGTAGTTTCAGAATTATTAACCGGTACCCTTGTGAGAAACAAACCTACCAATTGTTCCTGTTTCTTTTTGCCTCTAACCTTAGGTTATATGGTCAGAATACTATGTTCACATCACTAACGTTATTTCTCCCTTCCTCCCCTTCAGTGTGGTTGTGTTATTCATTCAAACCTCAGTTAAGTTGGTTTCTTTTTGTTTGTATTCCATTTTCTCTATCTGCTGCCCGATCCTTGTTGGTTGGTTTTATTTATTTGTTTGTTTGTATGTGAAACTTTAACATGGTTCAAAAGGTCAAAACTTTACAAATAACTATACTTGGAGAAGTTTACTCCTCTCTCGTCCTTTCCCATCTCCCCTTCCTCCCACCCTGTTCCCTTGTGCCCTGTAGGTAACCAAGCCCAGTCATTTCTGAATTATCCTTCCTGTGTTTCTTTGGGTTTGGCCACTGCATCCCATCCAGAGACAATTCCTTACAGTGAACTCTGGAGCATACACATCTCAAATACTGATGCTGGCGTGGAGTGACGCTGCATTGTCTTATTCCTTAACTCCAATCAGTTAATCAGTCAGTGATTATTTGGGGCTTACTCTGTGCCAGGCACTGGGTTAGATGCGGGGCACGGAAGACTGGGCCAGATGGTGAAGCAGGTTGTTCTGACCCCCTGTGCCTTCTCACACTTGGAGTCTGTCCCTTCCCTCATCTGCTCACCTCTCTCCTTTGTCTCTCCTTCTTCTGGTCTGTTGTTCCCTGCCTGTTTCACAAAGCTGCTGTTATTTCAGTGACTAACCAAGACTTAAATTCTAACTAAGAATCATGTATCCAATTTATGATATTACTCTTACAAATAGTCAACACTAAATAACATTGACAACTGGCCAGAACTACTCAAGCTAACGTTGGTTACTGATTAAATGTGATGGGAAAAATCAAATCTTCCTCATCAAATTGGGTCTCCCAGGACACGTGTATGTGCAGAAATACTATGACCATGAAGGAAAAATCACAAGGGCAATAAAAAGTTGGTTATGTACAAAATGCTAAATCTAATCTTTGTTGCACAAGTAAAACTGACATGGACTAATCCCAATGGAAATTTTAGTGGAGTATAAATAAAAATGGAAACTCTTTATGCTTACAGAAAATGACTCCATGGATTCTGGACCAGAAAATACAAAATACAGGAGGCGGGGGGAGCAAGAGGGGAGGCTGGAGAGGAGGCCAGGAGGCCAGACTTTGTGCCCAATTCCCAGGGCAGTGGGAAGCACTGATGAGTTGTAAATAGGGGAGTTACGTCAAGTTTACATTTAGAAATGTGTCGCTGAGTGTGCTGTAGAGAACGGAGAGGGCAAGATGTGTGCTTCTGAGGCCCTCCCCTGAACCCCAGAGCTGAGGAAGGGCCAGATAAAGGCGAAGGACTGGGGAGGGAGGGGAGGATAGGAAAAGAGAGAGAGATCTGTGGCTACAGATGGTGGGAAAAGGATGAGAAATTGGAGGCGTCTTAGTTCTTAGAGAGTGGATATCTGAGCTAGGCCTTGGATGGGAGAAAAGTTAGGAAAGACCGTGAAAAGGGGGAGGATAAGGTGAGGGGCAGTCCAGATAGAAGAGGGGTTGTGGGCAGAGGAGAGGAAGTGTGCAGGCCCACAGGAGAGACCCTGGAGAGGAGTCTCGGAAGGTGTGTGAGAAGAAACTGTTCGGGGAACTATTGCAGCAGGGTGGGTGGTTCCTATCTCCCCCACCCCCCAGAACTCTCAAACACTGCTGCTGGGAGTGTAAAAAAGTGCAGCCATTTAGGGAAATGATCTGTCAGTTTCTCATAAAGTTTATTCAGCCTATAACCCATTCCACTAGTAGGTATTTACCCAGGAGAAGTAAAGACACATGTCCACATAAAGACTTGTACAGAATGTTCACAGCAGCTTTATTTATAATAGCTGAAGACTGAAAATGACCCCCATTTCATCAACAATAAAATGGACAGACACATTGTGGCACATCCATACAGCAGAATACCGCTCTGCTGAGTGGTATACAAATTCTGTGAAACAAACTACCAATCTATGCAGTGACATGGACAAACCTCAAAAACTTTATGCTGAGCTAAAGAAGCCGAACACAGCAAACAGTACATGCTGTCTGATTCTGCTCATATAAATTTCTAAAACAGGCCAAAGTAATGTGGTGGAAATCAGAACAGTGGCTGCCTGAGGTTGGAAGGTATTGACTAGGAAGGGGCATGAGGGAACTTTCTGAGATGATGGAAATATTCTGCCTCGTTAGGGACCTGGATTATACAAGTGGAAGCATTTGGCAAAACTCATGAAACCTACACTTAAGATCTGCACATTTCACTGTATATAAATTATATATCAATTAAAAAACAGTTTATTGCGGTCTGGGAAGATTGGAAATAGCATTACAAATCAGAAGTGATTTCTTCCTTTGGCTTGTTTTTTCTTCCTGATTCTTGACTTCAAAGGTTTTTTGTTTTAAAGTGCATTAGCCTGCTTGTCAGGGCACTCTCTGCCGCAGCCAGCTGACCGTGGCCCCCAGCCTGCTCTCCCTTTATTCTCCGTGCTCAGAATGCCCACATCCTGTTGTGCCCTTATGCGTACCAGCTCCATCCTGGGTTCTCCAGCCGATGAGAGCCTTAAAGGGGCTGGACCTTTTTTGTCTTAATGTTTCAAGACACAATTTGACAAGATTGGCAGGAGTAGGGGCCATGTGGTGTCACGGAGATGGTGGGGCCTTTGGAATTGCCTCCACCTGGGTTTGAATCCAGAGGTAATCCCTGTGTGGCCTTGAACCCATATACCTGAGCCTCAGTTTTCTTCCGTGTAAACTGGGGATAATAGCACCCACCTTGTAGTAGTGAGACACCTGTGCTTGGCATGCAGGGGAGCCAGGAAGCCTGGCGGCTGGGGTCCTGGCTGCCTCTGCTGTGTCTTCTGCACAGCGGGTGCTGCTTCCAGGCTCTCCCCCGGTGCAGGCCGCCCGCTGGGACTCTGGGCACACCGTCTCCCCTCGCGTGTCCGGTGCTGTCATCTTACGTCTTGTTGAGAGCTGAGTTAGGAAGCTCAGCTAAAGGACACTGACCTCGTACTATTCTTATTATGTTTTAAGGGTATCAGCGTGGAAGGCGTGAGTGAGAATAAAATGGTGCCCTCTGATTTTAGCACAGGACCTCTTGAAAAAGCTGCCAAACCTTTGCCATTTAAGGATCCCAACTTTGTGGTAAGCATCTAAGGTGTTTTAGAAATAAAAAACCAAACAACTATATCTCGGCCCCTGATCTTGCTGGGCCTGCAGCCCAGGCAGCACTGGTGCCCCGTCTCCATCAGCCCAAGTCACCACCTCCTCCACCGTGGGCTGTTGCAGGAGGGGTAGGGGCAGGTGAAGAAGGCCCTTCCTGTTGACCTCCCAGTGTGCCAATTCCCAAGGATTTTGGTGTCCTTTGTGGAATTCATTAAAGGATACCATTTTGAGAGTGGGTCACTTCCACGATGATTGCTCTCCTTCCTTCTTCAGAAGATTTAGATGAGGCTTGAAATAACGAAAAGAGGAGTGCTTGAGGGGTAGGATAAATTACATGATTCAGATTATACCACTGAAGTTTATTTTTCATTAATTAGCTTTGAAAATACAGCGTTAACAGTGCCTGTAACAGATTTTTGTATTCCTTCCATTTTATTTTGTCATCATCATAAGACAACAAAGAAAAAAACATTTCCAGAAGGCTTGCTGTGCCATGATTGAGGCTTCCTTGGGTTTTTCTGGAGCACCAGTAATTTACAAGGTGGAGACTGGCCCTCAGAAAGGAGTTTGGAGATGTGGTCATGAGTTTAAGTCTAACTTTGTAGTAAATTTATTTTAAAGTAGTGGGAAATTCATGAGTGAATTCCATAAAGTTAGACCCAATAAAGGATGTGATTTTCTATGTGCATATAAAAAAAAAATAACCTTTTGTTTCTTCTCCATCACCAACTAACTCCTATGTTTTGACAATCCAAAAGCTGTGTTTTTTTATAAGTAAGATTAAAGTGTATGGTGTAATACTTTTTTAAAAAGCCTTAGGGTACACTGACTGCTGATTGAATGAGGGGTTTATCACAGTTATGAATATGCATAAATGTCAGATACTGAAATGATCATCTCCACTGATTTCTGTTTCTTCCAATCCATGCTTTCGCCTCGAGCACTCTGGCCATGGTGGTGCAGCGGCTGGCAAGAAGAATAGAACCTGGAAGAACCTGAAACAGATTCTGGCTTCTGAAAGGGCACTGCCATGGCAACTGAACGATCCTAACTGTGAGCTGTCTAGAACCTCCGATGTGTTTATAATGTCAGACTAGGAACTTTCTTATAACAAACCCACATTATTGTGTTTGCATTCATGCAGAAACAATTTTTAGCTTGGGAATTTTACAGTGGCATCCATATTGGGAGATTATGTGTATATTTCCTCATAGCTGTATTCTGTGTTGAATCTGTGTATTTGCGTTGTCATGGATGTGTGGTTTTTAGTGTCACTGTTAACATTTCAATCTGCAGCAGTAGTATGCTGCAGTATTTCCAAATCTGTGTTATATGTTCTGCTCAACTTCCATGGAAAGTACAGGTTCGAACTTCCTTCCATCTCTTGCCCCACTGCACGTCTTTCATAGGGGTGACTCAGACGGGTGACAAGTGAACTAGTCAGTTGCCTGGGTGTGGACATTCCGGTGTCCGGATGCTCAGATCCAATTAGTGGGTTGTTTGGCATCTCATCGCATCAGTCCGTGTAACCGGAGACAGTGAAAGTAGCTTGTGGGCAGATGAGCTTTCCGGTGGTTCTGCTGGAGTGGAGGGTCCCTGGGGACAGGACAGAGCTGGATCTGGAGCCTGCACCTGGTCTATGACATCCTGCATTATCTCCCCAGAGAATTCTCTTGAGTACTGAATCACAAAGTAAAAAGTTCAGGAATATTATCAAGCAGTATTTTAGGAAAAAAAAAAAAGGTGGGGGGGAAGGATCTGAATGTTTTAAAGCCAGTTTAGTTATTTTCTTTTGTTTTTTTTCCCCAGACTTCAGTATTGATGCTCCTCCATCCTTTAAACCAGCTAAGAAGTATTCTGATGTTTCAGGTCTTCTTGTGAGTATAATTACATCTCTATGTCTTACAACATTGAACTGAAAAGGAGATTTCACCGTACTGTCTATTTAGAAAGTGTTGGATATTGACACTGGTCCTGCCAGAGCCCGTGTACTCTGAACAGGTAATGGGTTTGTGCGGAAGCATTCACTCAGTTATTTAAGAGCGGCTGCAACCTGGGGCATCCATGCGGGCAGCCTGGAGCGAGGGTTGCTCCCGAAAGCAGGAGACCTGAGTTAGTTTCCCTTCCTCTGCTTGTTAACTATATGAGAGAACATGAAAGAAACAACAATTTCTCTTTTTTATTGCTGAAGTTTAAAAAAAATCCTGCAATTTAGAGATGATTGTATTGGGTTGGCCAAAAAGTTTGTTTGGGTTTTTCCGTAAGATCTTATGGACAAACCTGAACAAATTTTTTGGCCAACCCAGTACTTAAAAAAAAAAAAAATTTAAACTTCTTTAAAGAGGCACTATGGTAAAGACAGTGATATTCAAATTTATTTTTAAGCATCAGAATCCCTTTTCCATATGAAATCTTTTACAGAATCCCCTGGAACCCACCTGCCCACTGTGACCCCGTGTGGATCTGGTCCTCTGCCCTTCCCCCCACTCCCCACCCCAGGGACCCCTACGGTGCTTCTAGGGAACACAGTTTGAAAACCAGCAGTGCAGTTGGACAAGTGGGACTTGGGTAAGTCCCTGAACCTCAGCGACCCCAGAGAACCTCGTTTCCTTGTTTGCAGAATATGGATGAAGTGTGGAACTTTCCGCTTGCCTTCTTCATCCTTTTTCATTATTATTAAATTTGGAAGATGGGCTTCTTTTCATAACTGTAGAAATAATGAGACACCTCACTTTTTGAAGCTCATATACATCATTTAAATGCTTTACCTTTTTATGAAAATGTGTGACTCCAACTTCTGTAACACACTAAATTAATGATATACAGTTTAGATTGGGAAAGATTTTTTATTATATTTTTGAAAATAATGTTAGTTTTCCTCTCTGAGTTAGTCATATGTTTTAGCTTTTCCTCCAGAGAGCACACTCTTCAGAGTACAACAGACTTGTTAACATAGACCTTAAATATAATGATCCTAAAAAACAGGGAGAGTAGAAGCACTATAAAGTGACGTGTGTGTGTGTCTGTGTGTCTGTGTGTGTCTGTGTTGTGTGTTGGGTTCTTTTTGCGTCCATTCATGGGCATGTATCTTTTTTGAAAGGTCCCCTGAGGGGACTTCCATTTGAGAAAAATATTGTAGTCTTATGCTATCTCTTGTCTACTGCCTGAAAATAGTTGCCTCATATATTTGACCCATTTTAATAGTTGTTTATGGAAGGAGGGCTCATCTGGCACAAGTTATTCTGTTATGGCCCAAAGTGGAAATTTCTCCCTGTACCATTTTGTGCTGAACTTGTAGCAGCCATGGTTTATGGCCAGACTTGGAGGGTGGCCCCTTAGAATGTAGCTTTATCCTCACCACTATCAGGCAGCTCATCTGCTAGTGGAGTGGTTTTCACACATTAGGAGGCATGAAAATCATTTTGAGAAGCATTGTTCCAGGCCCCTTTATGCCATTGGCAAAGGACTTGTCATGTTATACATAACTAACCTCTTGCCCCACTGTGTGTAAGAATTAAGACATTCTGTATAAACAAATAACTCTACCAAATCCTTGAAAGACAATCCCATAGAAGAATCAGCGAAAAGAATATGAATAGACAATTACAAGGAGGAAATACAGATGACCAATGAGCAGATGTTCAATCTCAATGATAATTAGGAAAAAGACTCATCAGGTAGGAAAGAAATGAAGACATTTGGTTATATACTTTGTCACCAACATAGAGAATGGACATCCTCCTACATGGCTGTCTTGAGGTGGGAGTCCCATTGGTACACATTCTCGGGAAAACGATTGGCACTACCTATCGAGACAAAAAGGTAGAGGCCTACGACCTAGCAATTTGCCTTCCAGCCAGCTCCCTAGAGAAATATTGTGTACAAGGAGCTTCATGCAGAAATGCTTATGAGAAAATGTGTTAGCAAAATATTGGAAACAACATAAAGTTCAACCAGTGGGGTAGGGCTGGGGGGTTCATACTATTCTGTGAGCTTGATGTATAGGTAACAACATGGGTAAACTTCCAAGATGTGGTGCAAAGCAAGATAAGTAGCATGGTACCACTTCAGTAAAACTCAATACAGAGTCACAAAAAAATACTGGGCACTTCTCTGGTGTGTTTGTATGTGTGTGTGAGGGTATATATATAAACAAGGTCTGGAAGGGTGCCCACCTAGCAGCACTTTCCTCAGGGGAAGACAAAGGACTTCTGGATGGTAGATGGTAGTAAAAGGAGACTTTAGTCTTATTTGCAATGTTTTCTTTTTTTTAGAGGAGAATATGTTCACCTGTTACTTGTATAAATTAAACTTACATAATTAAAAAATAAAGCCGGGCTCATGTTTACACTGACCCATCTGTTCCAGCCAGTGGCCATTTCCCCTGTGCTGGGGCCTGGCCAGAAGGGATGCAGGGTCACACCTGTGTTTAGCCCTTTTTACAAGGCTGTGGAAAGTACTGCGGCTCTGGGTGAGATGGGCGAGCAGCATATACTGCCTGTCCCCCTGTAACAAGGGAGGCATTAAAGCCGTTTGCTGCCTGCCCTCTGGGCAGGGGGCCTTTGCTTCATTCAGGCTGGAGGGACGGAGCCCAGAGGAGGGCAGACCGCAGGAGTCCAGTTCTTTACTTGTTCTTCTCTGAGGTGTCACCCAACCTCCTTCCCTCTGTTCAGAATACTGGTCCATGCAAGTTTTTGTTTGACCTCTTTGTTGGTGCAACAGTTCTCTGTATTCCGCATTATTTGTTCAGCAGCCTTCTTGGCAGTGAGGCCTGAACTTGGGCGGGCGGGCTTGGCACAGTTTGGTGGTAGGAGTGAGGCAGCCACAGAGATGGAACCAGGCCAGGGCTGGTTCATCCATGGAGGCCCGATGATCAAAGCCAGATGCACATGCCTGCACCCCTGCTCGGAACTGCAGGGCAGCTCCCCTGCCAGTTAGACATCTAACTGCCTCACGGCCAGAAGCCCTCAGAAGGGACCTGCTGCTGTTTTTCTAGTTAAGCCTTCCTTTATATGAGTGGCATGAAAGGAAATGTGGTACAGAAAGGCAATATCTAGATTAAGCCAAAGGATCAAAGTTTTGTTTTATATAGAACTTTAATTAATCTTAGCTTTTTAGGAATAATCTCATTTTCCTGACACACAGACCTCAAATACCTTAGGGAGATCTCCAGTGATGGAACTGAAGACTTTTTAGAGCATGAGAAACCCATGACTAAGTTCCTTTCAGCTTGTTGCTTCTTCACCAAGCCTCCCTCCCTCCTTAGATCACAGCGCGTCTGGGTCCATGCAGAGACGACCAGCACTGGCGCAGACAATCCACACCTGAGCAATTGGCTATTATCTGTCTAGACGTTAATGGCATCTTTTATAATTTCTTAAAGGAGCTCCAAATGACTCATCCTCATGTTTTCTGTTTCAAAATCTGTAGGAGCCATGTGCCTTGAGGTAGACAGTAAGTGAATATTTCCTCCACTCTGCACATGGGGAGAACAGACCAAAAGAGAATTTTGATGTATCAGTGGGAAACAAGTTCTCTTTTCTGTGACTCTCCCCATCGTTCATTTGTTTGTTCATTCACTCATCCCTCATTCATGGTAGCTGAAGGCCCACTGTGCGCTCTGCATCGCACTAGGGGACAGTACAGCCAGGATCCAGTGATAAGCAAGCCACAGGGTTCTCGCCTCGTGGAGACTCACAGCCTAGACTTCAGGCGAAGAGTCACACAGATAATAAACGTAAGAGCAACAGAGATAAGCATTCCACCGGAGATAGGGGTGCTGAGGTGAACGTGAGGATAGGGTCCTGACTGCCTGTGGGGGCAGATAAATCTTCCCCGATGATGCGACTTCGGGGGCTGAGTCCTGAGGGCCGAGCAGGTGGTTACTGGGCAAGGAAAGGGCAAATGGGCAGGACGGGAGGGAGGCGCTTAGAGCCAGGGTGGCTGGAACCGGACGGTGGGGACACGTGGCTGAGGCAGAGGCTCGGAAAGAGGGGCCCAGGCAGGGTCTGAGGAGCTGTGCTGCGGACTTGGGCCATTGAGAGGTTTCATGAGGAAAGACATGATCAGAGCTGCAGGTTGTAAAGATGCCCCTGGCTGCAGGTGTCGGACGGCAGCCCTTTCCAGTGGAGGAGGGTGGGTGGCCAGTCCAGCACTGCAGGGGAGCCCAGGGGAGCCATGGAAGTGACCTGGGGGCGGTAAGGGGGAGCAGGGGAGGAGCACACTGGGAGTAGGTGGCGTGGGGACGGGGTGCCCCCCCCCCCCGCCGCCTTGGGTGACAGATCCGGAGCATTTGTTTGACGCAGGTGGAGTCTGAAGGCCGGGATCAGGGAGGGATGATAGACATAAATTCAGTTTGGACCTGGTAGTTTGCTGGTAGCCCTGAGGCACCAACCAGAAGAGTCCCGGTGTCTGATGTGGTTATTCACCCTTCCTCCTGTCCATACCCTGAAGCCTTTCTCAAGTCTGGGAAGATTAATGTGTCTTTGCCAAAGTGGACGATTTAGCATTCTTGGTGACAGAGTCAGACATGATGAAGACATTTTTCACTTTCAGTAAAGCAGAAAAATAATTTTTATCTTGATCTGAAATCTCAACTCCGACAACAACCTTCTGCCCTTCTCTGTGCCTGTTTCTCACCCAGGCCAGCTACACTGACCCCCAGAGCAAGCTGCGCTTCAGCACCATCGAAGAGTTTTCCTACATTCGGCGGCTGCCGTCCGACGTGGTCACAGGCTATCTGGCCCTGAGGAAGGCCACGAGCATCGTTCCCTGAGCCCGGAGAAACGGAGCATGAAGTGGAAAACTGTTTCAAAGGCAGGCTTTGGACTCAAGATTTTGTTTTATGGAAACAAACTCATTCTGTCAATCTGGAAATGTCAGTGTTGGGCCTTGGAAAGAATGTTTGGCTTTAATTTAAGGAGGTTTTTTTGTTTGCCCTCCAAGTGTGATATTTCCTGTTGAATTAAATTATACTTCAGTTGTTGCCCCAAGTAAAGTTGTTTGACAAGAACATATAAAATCGTGCTTTTAATTTAACCCAAGTAAGTCCTCGAACTTTTGCTTCAAAGCTATGGACTCTTATAACATGTTTAAAGACTCGACAGTGAGTCCTGACAATGAGGCTGAATTAGTCCTGATCCCGGGGACTCCCTCTCTGAGCATGTTCAAATTTGTCCCTGATCAGAATGCTTGGAAGAGGTCCAGAATTAGGGCTGGAGAAGAGAGAACTGAGGAACTCACCCTGTCACACTGGGTCAGTCCTCATTCCGGGCCTTGGCCTCTGAATCAGCCTCTCTTCCCTTCCCAGCCTCCAGAACCAAGAGAGATACGTCTGTTAGTTAAGCCACTGAGTGGTCTGTGGCATTTAGAGCAGCCTGAGCTGACTAAAACAGCAGCCCCGGCCCCTTTCTGGAGGTGTGGGGTATGACCATTGTCACCCC
The DNA here is from genome assembly GCF_002837175.3 of Physeter macrocephalus. Taxonomy (NCBI): domain Eukaryota; kingdom Metazoa; phylum Chordata; class Mammalia; order Artiodactyla; family Physeteridae; genus Physeter; species Physeter macrocephalus. Next base: position 48,176,016 of record NC_041232.1, on the reverse strand, counting down.
TTCCAAGCAGGATGTCTGTCCTGGTACAGGATGCTGCCTGCTCCAGAACAGGGCCTGCCTCCCATCCTCCGAGAAGAGGAAGCACTCATGGGCCAGGAGAAGGAGACGTACTCCAAGCTTCTCTGAGCCCCATTCCCACAGGTCTCTGGGGGGTGACAGTGGAAGCAGACCCTGGGGCTTCTGGGCCAGAGCTGCCTGTGCTTTGGGTGGGTTAGGCCCCCAGGTGCCTTTGCTTTCTGAGGGAAAGCCCCTTCTGCACCCCTCTGGGCACAGAGAAAGGAAAAACAAAGCCGAGAGTCAGCTGGGGGCCAGCCTGCTGGGCAGGTGGCAGCTGCCGGGAACCTGGCTTTTCCTTTCCTCCGGGTGGGCGCAGCAGCCCCTGTGTCATTCAGCCACTTCCCAGTCGCTGGTGGGGAGAGTGGGAGGGGTGTGGTGTGGCTTCTCCCTCCCCCACGGAAAGGGACTGAGGTGATGGCCAGGAGAGCGAGTACCTTCTCTAAGCCCGTGAGCACTGGAGCCTGCGGCGCGGGGTCCTCAAGCCTCAGTGCTAACAGAGCCACCCGAGGCCCCGCTGTAACACAGACAGGGGCCCATCCCCCAAGGGTCTGATCCAGAGATCGGGGGTGGGGCCTGAGAATTTGCATTTCTAACAAATGATTCTGATGTTGCTGGCCGCAGGAACCGTACTTTGAAACCCACTGCTGACATGGAAGTTCTCTGCAGGACCAGAGGCTGCTTCCTGGGTTCCCACTCTCGCTCCTGCGTCCCCTGCCTGCACTCAGCCTAGGAAACCCCCATGGAGCGAGTGAGTCGAGGGCCCTTCTTGCCTTGCTTCCACCTTCTATGACACAAAGAACACTTGGGGCAGGTGCACTTCTCTTCCGTGAAGACCCCCGTTTGGACCATGCCCCACGATCCTAACCATTTCTAGAAATGGAAATTCTAATCATTTCTAACACTGCTTGCTGGCCGCGACCTCAGTCCTGATTTCAGACTCCGCTGGGCCAGGTGCAGGAGGAAAAAGGATCCCTGCCTGGCACACGGCCACCGGGGGTTCCCACAGACCCCTGCAGGCCTCTCAGGGTTTGAGGGGGGTGGGTGTGCACCACAGCCCTCTGTCAGAGTCGCCTGGGACCTGTTAAAATGCAGATTCCTGGGCCACACCCTACACCTTCTAATCAATGCATGGAGTGGGGCCCAGGCATCTGCATTTGAAAAGTATCCCAGCATGCCTGTGACGCACAGGAGGTTGAGACCGCCGCCTTCCGCAGGCAGAGGGGAAGCACGTGTGCTGGACACCTGGCTCCCTTCTTTCCTTTTCCCCTGCCAGGCCTTCCTTGCCAGCCCTTATTTTGGCCAGAGAGCTGAGTTCTGAAGGTCAGGTCACTTCTCTCACCCCAAGCAACAGGGATCCAGGCTGAGCCAAACTAAGCTTCGAGCTGTGAGCAGCTCCAAGAAGGAGTCCTCCCACAGCTTCTGAACAGGCAGGTAATTTGGTGCTGAAACAGCCCTCGCTGTGCATGCCTGGTCCAGCGTCTCTCAGCCCCGCTGTATGTTGGCATCACCTCTGCAGGGAGATAGAGGGGTGTAGAGGGAGGTGTCAAAATACACAGGGATTCGGATTCAACTGGCCTGAGCTGGGAGGGGGCAGGGGGTGTGCTGCCGGGCATGGTATTTTTTAAATGCCCCAGATGATGCTGATGTGCCGCCGGTGTTGGGACCCGTGCTGCAACTACAAAGAGAATATTTCCGTGGGGTATGGGGTATGTTTTCTAATTCACAGATCAGCTGGCTCTGTACACCCAGGCTCATGGGCAGTTTGGAAGGGGGTTTGTGTGTGTGTGTGTGTGTGTGTCTATTTAGGATTCCGTTTTACACAGCTCCCCAGCACTGGAGCCAGAAACACAAATGTCACTGAAGATCCCTCCCTGCTCCATACACCCACAGGCTCAGGCAGTTTGGAAGGGGGTTTGTGTGTGTGTGTGTGTGTGTGTGTCTATTTAGGATTCCGTTTTACACAGCTCCCCAGCACTGGAGCCAGAAACACAAATGTCACTGAAGATCCCTCCCTGCTCCATACTCATCCGTCATGTTCAATCCGACCCAAGCCTCCTTTTTCTCACACTGATACTTTCTCTTCTTTCAGCTCTGTTCCTGCCTGACCTCACTTCCTGTCTGGATGTTTTCAGTGTCCTCTTAGGTGCTCTTTCCAACAGTCTGACCCCCACCCCTCTGCTGTCAGAGGGCCTTTCCACAACTTTAGATGAACTTGACTTTGCCCATCACGGCACCTCCACTGGTGATTTGTCTGAGATACCTTGTCGTTCCTGGTGCTGACCTGTAGTATCCAAAGGATGAACTCGGTCCTTTAAAAGAGAAGACAGTTGAAAAACCAGATTGTTTTCATAAGACCAAACTGAGGTCCAATCTGCTCTGAGTGGAGTTTGACTCTTTCCCAATATCTGACACTTGTCTTTACTAGGAAGAAAGCAATCTACTATTGGGAACGGTTTAGAACTAACTACCTGTAATGTTGGACAAATGCTTTCGAGAGCTGAGGGCAGTCTGTGTGGATGAGAAGGACCCATTTTGTTCCCATCTCCCAAGTTAAAGCACGCATCCATCTGGATTTTGAATGTGTTTTGTAATTGGGCTAAAAGTATTTTCAATGAGAAATGTCTCACTTCTGAATCCATGGCCATCAGAAAGCAATACCAGATACTTGATGCTGTTTCCAGCGACCTATAACTGCGAGTTGGGAATGCTTAACGTAGCAAAAACAAAAGGTAAGGAAAGAAACTGCTGGAGTACAGAGTAAAGAAACCAGAACAAAGAGGACAGATACCTTGGGAAGAGACTGAAAACGATGTCCTCTTGCAAATGCACGAAATGATTAGTGATATTTAAAATAATGTTCTATCTGGTAGGAATGTGCAAGCCTTATTTGGATCCTGATTCAAACAGAAAGAAATAAAAACATTTTTGAAACAATTGGAAATTTGATATTTGATGATTTTTAGGAACTCTTATGAATACTTTTAGTTGTGATAATGGTCTTGTCATGTTAAAAGAAAGGATTCACATCTTTTAGAAACACATACTGAAATATTTATGGATGGAATGATGTGCTATCTGGGATTTGCTTCAGGATAATATGGGAAAGAGGAAGTTGGTGTGAGTAGTGCTGAAACAAGATTGGCCAGTAACTGTTGAAGCTGAGTGATGGGTACACAGAGGTCCGTTACACATTCTACTTTCATAGGTGTTTGAATTTCTTCATAATAAAAAGGTTTTTTTTAGAATATGATGTTTTTATTACTAAAAACTGTGATGAATTTTTACCTAAAATTGGTGGTCTGCATGAGCATAAAGGGGCTTGTGGAAGCTGAAAGTTTGCGAAATGCTGCTGAATGGTACATGGTCTTAAAGAGAGGGAATACCCAATTCCCAAAGCATTTCACAAAGAATAGGTTGGAAGAAAAGAGCAACACGTGAGGTGAAGTTGTCCTCAAGGCATTGGTTAATAGAGGTCTTCGTTGTGAGTTCCGTTGTCCTGGAGGGCTATAAGGGTATTTCCCATGTAGGGGTAGGCCTGGGAGTAGAGAGACTAAAGACATCAGCTTCTGGTTCCTTCTGAGGAATAAATAAAACGTACTAGAGTGGGTTTGGGATGCATTAAAATGACTGTGGTTTGAGAAAATACCTGTTGATCTACTTCCTGATAGAATCTGCAATGTTTATACATCTATACAGAGAAGAAAATTAGATCTTCAAAGAACTAAGCACCTGGACAAACTGTTTTAGTTGAAGGAACTGCTTTCATAGAATTTTAACTACATTTATGCTTCTGTGCCTATATTTAGGAATTGTATTGAAAGAAGTGAGGAGACACAGTCCTACAGAAATCCCTGTTGCATCTGTTGCAGAAATAGCCCTGAGGGCCCCCCACTGCCCTGCAGGGTTAGCCTCCTAGTTTGGCACCCAGACATGGAGCCTGATAGCCTACGTTTGAATCTCATTTCTACAACTGACTAACTCTCTGGTCTTGGGCATACTGCTAACTTACTCTCAAATTCTCAGTTTACTTATCTGTGAAATGAGTGTCATAATAGCATCCACCTGACATGATTGCCAGGCTCAAATGAGGAAATGTCAGAAGAGCATTTAACTCAGTCCCTGGCCCACATGCAAACTGTGAACTGTGATTCCTCACCTCTCCCTGCTCTCTACATTAAAAAGGCGGATCTTTTTCTGACTTGCCGATATGCACCTTCTGCCTGATTATTCTGTCTCTTTTCTTTGGCTTCCAGGACTCTTAGGTCCAAATTTGCAGCCCACTTGTAGTAACTGAACAGCATCGTCTGACAGACATTCCCGTGTGCTCATCTTATTGCTGCTCTATCAGCTATTTTCCTTGTCTTCTTCCTTACTTATCCTGGTCATTTAGCCCATCCTTTATTCTGTGTATTTTTATAAGCTGTCTCAACTTTTTTATGGAGCAAGGGAAGGGGTAAATTACTAGCTAAGTAAATAAGTGATCCATGGCTGAGGCCAGGGGAGGAGAGGAGTCGCGGCGGGTTTGGGGAGGACTCTGATGAACGAGCTCCTCCAGATGGGGAGGGGGCGATAGAAACCACTCACTGGACCTCTTCCAAACCATTCTTGCTTTATGCCTTCCTTGGTATCCACCATGTCTGCTACCACTGTTTGTTGTAATAATGGGCCGGGAAACCCTCAAGAACAAAAGTAGGCCAAGTTGCCTACTTGTTTTGGTGACAGGATTCGGTGGGAAAATGGGGGCATCTCTCTTCCCACTACAAATACGGAGCCCCTGGATTCAACCTGGTTTTCTTCCATGACTCCGTGGCCTCTGTCCACTGGTGCTTGTGTTCCAACTGCAGACAAAGGCTTTCCCGGGAAGGGGCAGCGTTTTCCTGGCCAACAGGATGCTGAGTGCTGACAGGCGCACAGTACGCACCAAACACGCCGCTCTCCTCTGCTGGGGTCAGGAAGATGAGTCACCTCCACCAGCCGGGGGGACTCAGAGCCTCGGATCTTCCCAGCAATGTCCTGGGCTTTTGCAATGTGGAATACTGCAAGGGCTTTTTTCAGGGATCCAGCTGAGGCCTTGGTGACCGATTTCTCCCCTAATAACAACTGGGGAGGAAACTGCTAACTAGAGATAAAGATAAGAGAGTTTCTGGTCTTTTCAATACCAGACCTTGAAAGTGAGGTGTCCCCAAATCACACACTAGCACAATTCCCCCAAACTCCTTGCTTGCCTGCCTGGAAGGTTTTGTTAAAGAAACAATAACCTAAGCGTGCCCACTCATTACCATTCTCTCTGAAATTCGACGCCGCTATTTCTTTGCTTATGGAGTGGCGGAGGGCCAACCTGTGGCTCAGCCTCAGAGGCAAACACGGCTACAGGGGCGGAGGAGGAAGGCGAGGCAGAACTCCAGGGAGGGAAGGCGTCAGCGGGTATGGGGGCAAAGGCAGCCCTCGCGGTAGCACTGCCTGGCCAGGGCCCTCCGCAGAGAACTCTGTGGGCGCTCTCTCAGAAAGCTGATGTCCTAGGTCTACTGTGAGGTTCATCTTTTATTTTGTAAGAAGCCTTTTTATTTACCTTTTTTTCTTCTTTATCTTTTTTCTCTAATTTAGTGAATAGGGGAAAAAAATCCACTATACAAAAAGTCAGATATAGACATGAGAAAGCACATATGGTATATTGCTAAGTGAATTTTAAAAATCACAAAACCACAGACAAACCCCATTTTTGTAGTGACAAAAGAAATCAGTGAGAAGGGGTGTGAAATGATTCATGCCAAGGAGTTAACAGTTGCCTCCTTTGGAGAAGGGTGTGGATTTGGGGAAGGAGTGATGAAGGAGGGGAAGTTCTTACTCTGAAATTTTGGAATTTTTTGGAAAGAACATATAGTAATTTTAAAAGAGTAAAAAGCTCAATTTAGGAGCTCTGGGTTGGGGGTATTTCCTGCAGGCAGAGCTCAGGCTCTTCCTGAGGGTGGACGCTCCTCCCCATGTTGCCTCGGTCCGTGAGGGAAGTCCCCACCTCCCCACCCCACCCCCATCAGCATGAGGGACCCTCTCTGCCCTGCTCCAAGTCAGGAATGCTGGCTCCTCCTGACAGCGCAATGACTGCACTTAACGGAACGCAAACGGTATTTCCATTTAATGCTCACGTCGCTCCTGCGAGGCGGGTAGAGCAGCACGTCCACTTTACGCCTGCGGAACCTGAAGTCCAAGAGGAGAAACTGCACGGCTACCAGGAGGCAGCGAGGGCAGTGAGCCAGGCCCCTCCATCCAGGCCCAGGGGTCCTTTCAGCCCCTGCTTCCTCTGGCAGAAGGCTGGCCTGGAGCTACCTCAGGAGGGTGACACGAGGCACAGGGACCCTGCCTGGATGTACCACGAGAACGCCGAAATGACCATGCCAGGACTGTTCCGTGGCAGTTAACTCTGTGTGCAACCTGGTGGCCACAGTGCCCAGATATTCAGTCAAACAGCAGTCTAGAAGTCACTGTGAGAGTATTTTTTAGATGAGATTAACATTTAAACCAGTGAACTTTGAGTAATGCACTTTTCTCTCCATAATATGGGTGGGACTCATCCAGTCAGTTGAAGGCCTTCAGAGAAAAAGATGGAGGGCCCTGGAAAAGAAAATTCTGCCTTCTGGCTGCCTTTGGACTCAAGCTGCAACCTTAGCTCTTCCCTGGATCTCCAGCCTGCGGGCCTGCCCTTCACACTGCAGTCTTGCCAGCCCCGCTATCTCATGAGCCAATTCCCTAAAATAAATCTCTCTCTCTCTCTACATGTATACACACATCCAACTGGTTCTGTGTCTCTGGAGAACCCCGACCAATACACTTTCTCTAAAGGAGAAGACTGGGTGGATACATTTCTTCTAAACTACCTTTCACTGGCATCACCACACCCAGCAGTGAGGCTTGCGCGACTTACATGCTTCGCAAGTGATTGAGTGAGAACCAACAACTAGGTGGAAAATGCTTCATGGCTTTGCCAGATATGATATTTATTTAAACTACTGCTTTGTTCCCGTCTAAGTCATTGGATCTAATGGAAAAGAACAGAAATTGGACTAAATCAAGGGTGGGAGGGTGGGAGTGATGAGTGGTGAGGTACCTTCCATTTCTGAAGAGTCTGTAACCCAGGATCATTCCAGAAACTATAGCTTCTGTTTTGTCTTTTAAATCAGAGTAGATGGGGACTGGCGGGGCCAGAAGCAGAGCTCTAAGCCAGGCACTGCTTCCTCTCGCTCCCACCCCATGTGCAGGTCCCTCTGTAAGGAAGGGCCCAACCCCACTCTGTCTACACACACCCTCACCGTGGGCAAACACTTCCTGTTACCTATACACAATGCTGAGACCAGCATGAACTCACTTAGGTGCCTAGCAGTATCTGCATTTTACAAGAGCTGGGAGAAGAACCCAGAGAAACAGCTCCTAACTGGGGAGCATCACTGCTCCAATTTTAACCATGAAGGAGACTGAGGCCCAGGGATATTGGGCTGTCTGCCCAAGGCTGCACAGGAGTCATGGTCCAAGCTGGTCATGAGGCTGCCGGGAAGGAGAAAGGTGTCTGGGAGGATGTGCCCTGGCTTCTCTGGAATCCTCATTCACCAAGCCTCACCACTTCTTGAGGAGCAGATCCTGATGAAGGGATGGAGACTTGGCATCCTGGCTTTACCGCAGAACTATGTCCTGGATATGGAAGAGTGTTTCTTAATTCCCATTTAAATTTCTGGCCTAATGTCTCCTTTCAAATAAGTTGTGTCCAACACAACATTTCATTTCCCACAACGTGGCAAGCTCGTTCCTTGTCTGCTACAGCTTGGAGAGTTCCCTTATCCCTCAGCACTCAGCTTAGCAGTTACCTCCTCCAGAAAGCTTCCCTGTCCCTTCCCTGTCTCACACACACACACACACACACACCACACACACCCGCTAGCTCTGGTGGTCCACAGGCTCCATGCTAGATGCCTTGCATGGTCACCAGGCTGAGCCCTTTAAGGGCAGGGAGCCTGACACTGAGAGCATCTGGCACATGGTAGAGCTTGGTAAACATTTGATGACTAAACCATGGAGAGAGTAGAAGTGAGTACACTAGGGAATGTTTCCTCTTTTAGGGAAAAATGACTAGAAATTACTAATCATCTTGCATGATACATAATGGGCATTCAATGTTTATAGAATAATTCTTAAAAGTAAGAGGGTTGTGCTCAGAATAAATACCCCCTGACTTAAGTTATGCTGTGGGGATACTAGGCAGTCTCACTGTAATTTCTGGGTAAAAATGTCAATGGCCATGAAGAGAATGTTTTCAATTTTAAGTTTTCCTTCCATACCTTTTCCAAAACCACCATAATGTCTTGTTGCTTATCTAGAATCTAGTAATTAGCACAAAATTTAGTCCCAAATTATGTATTAGAGGTATTTTAAACTTGAAATTGAATATGACAGGATTCCAGGGGCCTGCCAATTATCTAGGATAAATAAGATCCACCTGGTGTCAAATTTTCCAGTTAATTCAACAAATTCAAAATCACTTGGTTTAGACATTAGGCAACGTTGTGTTTGTTCCCTTTCATTCATTCATCCATTCATGTGGGGAATGGAAGCCTTCTGCCATAGGAGGGTTAGTAAGGTGCTCTAGGGGATAAGACATCAACAAGCAAGAAGGAGGAGGTCAGAAGTCCACCAGTGGGTGGATGGGAGTGCACGGACTAAACCTAAAAGCATAGCTTAGACTTTTGATCAAATGGTGTTATAACCGTCAAGGAAACCTAAGTTAAAAAATATACAGATAATGCTGTGATTAGGAGTAGGGCCCAGTAAGGATGAGATAGGCTAGATCTTGATGAGAAGGATGCTGAAAAGGAAAGGGAATAACTTAACGTATGGAAAATTTTCTTTGGCTAATAACTGCCGTTCCATATAGGCAATAAAAATAAATCTGTAGCATTCTTGATGAATAAAGGGACAAGCAACAAGATGGGATGGACAGGGGCTGGCCCCTAGGCCAAGCTGGAGGAAAGGCAGCCTGGGGCCTGGGGCGATGACTCAGGCAGGAGGAATGTGGCTCAGGCTGCCTGCAGCTGTGATAAGGAGGACAGGATGGGGCACAGCAGAGGACATCCTGGAGCAGCCCAGCGACTTTCCACATAGGAGCTCATGTAGAAACCCAGGGCCTGAAAGAATTCCAGCCCCCATGCCAGGCAGAGTCCTGGCATGCAAACAAGGGGAAAAGAGGAGAGATGTAACCCTCCATCACCAAGGCCTGGTGGAGAGAGGGAGCGAAGCACAGCTGATGTCCAGTGTGCTGTGCAGACAGCTTCGTTACAGACCCAGCTGGCTCCTGCCTTCCAGCCTTGCAGCCCTGAGCTGTGCTGAACCCTTTTCAGCCTAGCCTGGGATATCCCCATGCTCTGCGCCTTCTAACACTTGGATTCAAACCTCAGGCATGTTTCTCCTACCAGCTGGTTTTGTGCCATGTCTGTATAATGCTTGTGCCTTAATTTACTTAGGATGCTCCCTTCAGGGGGCTCACATTTTAAACATAGCCTCTGCCCGCTAAGCAAATATCCTTGTTCATAAATTACTCTCACCTGAACCCCCATACCCCGCCCCCCCAAACACAGAGGATCCCTGGGCTTCCTTGCAGCACTGTCAAAACCCTTCCTGGGCATCGAAGGGCATCCACTCACCAGGCCCCCGATGGGACCAGGCACAGGGCACGTTTTCCCGCTTTGGAAGCAATCTCATTACTAGGCAGTGTAAACCACCGGGATTTCCCAAGAGGAACAGGTCCCTGCTTCGTCAGGTTTCTCTGCATTTTTCCTTCCGTAATGGAGTCTGGAGCTCAGGCCCCTCCCCCTACAACCTCTCCTACACACGCTTGAGGGCTGGGGTTCTGGCCCATCCTTCAGCGAGCTCCCTGCTTCCCCAGTAAAGTAAAACATCATCCTATTAACATCCTGGTGGTAAGTCATGTTGCTAGCATGTACCTTGATAGGATGTGATGAGAATTACACTTCTCCTCTGTGGTCTTCCTTCCAAAACCCAACAGGCCCACTCTAATTATGAGAAAAACCTCAGACAAATCCCAACTGAGCAACACTCTACAAAATAACTTACCAGTACTCCTCGAAACTGTCAAGGTCATCAAAAACAAGGAAAGTCTGAGAAATCATCATAATCAGGAGGAACTTAAGGAGACATAATGATGAAATGTAATGTGATGTCCTAAATGGGATCCTGCAGCAGAAAATGACATCAAGCAAAAACTAAGGAAATCTGAAATAAGGTATGGAGTTTAGTTAATAACAATGTATCAATATTGGTTCATTAATTCTAGTAAATGTATATAAATGTAACATAAAAAGTTAATTATCAGGGAAACTGGGTGTGGGCTATGTGGGAACTCTGTGTACTATCTTTGCACCTTTTCTGTAAATCTAAAACTCTTCTAAAAGAAAAAGTTTGCTTTAAAAAAAAAAACGGCTTTTTTTGAAAAGTCATTCTACAACCCCCAATAGAGCATCAACTGCTGAATCCCATATCACTGAAGAAAATCTTACTTGTGGATCCTAAATGCTGCCTTTCAAACTATAGGCATGATAAAGTATCATTAGTTACCAAGTGAAAACTCACCCACTTTAGCCTTCTATTTTAAATATCTATTATATATTCTAAATATAATAATTAAGAACCACTATTACTATGTCCTTTAAAAATTCTGGTTTGATTTATTTCTGATTCAGAAAGTAATATGTTACATGGCATGACTTGAAAAGAAGACATTGTTGCCAAAATTATTTCTCCCATAAGAAATAGTATTATTTGCAAACTTCCCATAAAAGCATTTTTGGAAATGACTCACAATGCTGACTCCACTACATTCTACCTTGTAGGAATTGTGATAATGAAGCAGTAATTTCCAGTAATAGCGAGGTGCCATACACCCCAAGCAAGAAGATTCCATATATTATTGTGCGTATGTGAAGTCTGGTCCATTCTTTCTTGGAGTAATTTGTGAAGTTATAAATACTTGTTACTCTGATTTCATCCCTCATTTATTTCTTGTGCTGTTGTTTTATGGGGAATGGGAGGATTTGAGAAGGCGAGAGATGTTATCCAGGGGAAATTTGGGAAGAAGCTTTTCTTGTTCTCTGAAGAAATATCTCAAACATAATACTAGTGCCTTGGCTTACCTATGGTGTGGCACAGAACGCATTATGACACCATCATGGAATCAAGTTATGGCAGACTCAGTTGAATGGAAAATCAACGGGCTGGCAAATGCCTTTGAAAAACTGAAATATGTACCATGAACCCTGTCATGCAGTCCTGCCCACCACTAAAATCCAAACACCTCCCTGTTTTGTTTTGTTTTTTTCGGTACGCGGGCCTCTCACTGTTGTGGCCTCTCCCGTTGCGGAGCACAGGCTCCGGACGCGCAGGCTCAGCGGCCATGGCTCACAGGCCCAGCCGCTCCGCGGCATGTGGGATCTTCCTGGACCGGGGCGCGAACCCGGTTCCCCTGCACCGGCAGGCGGACGCGCAACCACTGCGCCACCAGGGAAGCCCCTTTTCAACATCTTAAAGCTCGTTTCTGAGCACTGCCCACACCCAGAGCCTGCTGAGTTGGTCTCTTTAGGCAGTTTGCTCACTTCCCTTCCACTGGTAACTGGTGATCAAAGGATCCCCAGTTTAAGCAAAATCTGACTGGTCTGCTCATACTTGGAGGTCCTAGCTCTGCTTACTTTCATGAAACAAAGCCTTCAGTTGCCCAGAGCCTTTGGCGTTTCTGCGTTGGCTACTCACAGGGCACAAGCTCATGTTGAGACAGGAAAATTGTCTGGTTGGTTCCATCACCATGCTGTAAATTCTGCCAAATGTTGTTTGCACACAGATTCACCCCCATGCTGACGAAGCAGAGTTAGTGACTGAGACTATTTCTACCATGTCCCAGGGCCAGGCCTGACAAGGAGGTGAGAAGTCTGGATTTGGAGACCAAGGATCTGGGTTTGCATTCCACACCTCTGCTTACTAGACAGGTAAAGGATAGGTTAACAGGAATGCTCAGAAATCTTAATGTGCTCATCTGAAAATGACGGTAATAATCCCTGTGTGTTGTGGAGCTTATGTGAAATTTCATGTAAATGTGCTTTGCAAGGTGCTACAGATATGAAGTGCTTTAGTATTCACGGTATAAAGTTTACAGAGATGCTTCTGAGCAGGCTGAGGTAATATGCAGGCAGTTTCAGAACTGTCAGTTTCATTACGATGTTAAAAATGTGACTCTTGGGCTTCCCTGGTGGCGCAGTGGTTGAGAGTCCACCTGCCGATGCAGGGGACACGGGTTCGTGCCCCGGTCCAGGAAGATCCCACATGCCGCGGAGCGGCTGGGCCCGTGAGCCATGGCCGCTGAGCCCGCGCGTCCAGAGCCTGTGCTCCGCAACGGGAGAGGCCACAACAGTGAGAGGGCCACGTACCGCAAAAAAAAAAAAAAAAAAAATGTGACTCTTAAGGCCTTCCATGCCACTTGGCTACCAATTGAAGAGTAAAAAGAAAGTCGAGAAAACCATGGCCGATTGGTATTTGCAGAAATGTTAGTAGAGGTGTAGGCTTTGTTGTCAGACAAAAAAGCTCTTGAATTGGTCAGGGCCAAATGCAACCTTCACAACCTGTCAATCTATCAGTCTAAGCGAGAGAAAAGATGGGTAGGACTTGATAAGGACTTTGCAAAGCTGCAAGCCTTTGAAGCAGGTGAGTGGGAAGCCAGCAACAGTGCTGAGGCCCTCTGCCACTAATCAGGCTGTGATCATCATCAGTGCTGTTCAGTCTTTTCATTCTCTGAATGGTATCTTTTGATGAACTGAATTTTAGTTTTGCTGCCCTTTTATTGATCACTGTATTTCTTGTACAGTTAGTGGGGTTTTTTTGTGTGTTCTAAGAAATCCTTGCCTACCTCAAGGTCATGAGGATATTCTCCCATGCTCTCTGCTAAAAGCATTTTGGTTCCCTTTTCTATTTAAGTTTGTTATTCATCTTGAATTAATTATTTTGAGTATGATGTCATGGTTTAGATAAATGTATTATGACATGCATCCATCATTATGGTATCATACAGAGTATCTTCATGCCCTAAAAATCCTCTGTGCTCTGCCTATTCATCTCTCCCCTCCCCTCAACCCCTGGCAGCTACTGGTCTTTTTACTGTCTCCATAGTTTTGCCTTTTCTAGAATGTCATACAGTTGGACTCATACACATGAGGTAGCCTTTCCAGACTGGCTTCTTTCACTTACTAATATGCATTTAATTTTCCTCCATGTCTTTTTATAGCTTACTAGCTCATATGACCTTAGCCCTGAATAATATTCCATTGCCTAAATGTGCCACAATTTATCTTCTTACCTACTGAAGGTCATCTTGGTTGCTTCCAAGTCTAGGCAATTATGGACAGAGCTGCTATTATCATCCATATGCAGGTTTTTGTGTAGACATAAGTTTTCAACTCCTTTGGGTAAATACCAAAGAGCGTGATTTCTGGATCGTATGGTAAGAGTACGCTTCGTTTTGTAAGAAATTGTCAAACTGTCTTCGAGAGTGGCTGTACCATTCTGCATTCTCCCCCACGAATGAGAGTTCCTATTGTTCCTCATCCTTGTTAGCTTTTGGTGTTGTCAGTGCTCTGGATTTTGGCCATTCTAATAGGTGTATAGTGACAGTATTCACTTTTTGGTGTATAGTCCTATGTTGCATAGAATTTTTTTGACATATAATTTACATAGAGTAAAAACCTTTTTCATGTGTACAATTCAGTTGTTGTGCAACCATCACCACTATCTAATTTTAGAGCATTTTCATCATCCCCCAGAAGAAACCTGTGTCCATTAACAGTCTCCATTTCTACCTCTCCCAAGCCCCTGGCAACCACTGTCCTGCTATCTGTCTCTACAGATTTACCTATTCTGGATATTGTATATAAATGGAATCATGTAATATGTGATCTTTTGCATCTGGCTTCTTTCACTTAGCATGTTTTTGAGGTTCATCCATGTTGTAGCATGTATCAGTACTTCAATCCTTTTTATGGCTGATATATTCCATTGTGTGGATAAACCACATTTTATTTATCCATTCATCAGTTGGTGGACATTTGGGTTGTTTCACCTTATGGCTAGTGTGAATAGTGCTGCTATGAACACTCATGTACAAGTTTTTGTTAGAATAGTTTTCAGTTCTTTGGGTTATATATCTAGGAGTAGACTTGCTGAATCATTTGGTAATTCTATGTTTAATTTTTTCAGGTACCATAAAAATGTTTTCCACAGTGGCTGTACAATTTATATTCCTACCAGCAATGTATGAGGGTTCCAATATTTCCATATTCTCCCCAACACTTGTTTATTTTCTGGTCTTTTTTTTTTTTTTTAGACATCCTAGTGGGTGTGAAGTAATACCTCATTGTGGTTTTGGTTTGCGTTGCTCTAATGACTAATGATGTTGAGCATCTTTTCGTTGGCCATTTGTATATATTTGTTGGAAAATGTTCAAGTCCTTTGCCCATTTTAAAAATTAGGTTCTTGTCTTTTTGTTGTTGAGTTATAAAGTTCTTTAGATATTCTGATTGCTAGACCCTTATCAGATATATGCATTGCAAATATTTTCTCCCATTCTGTAGGTGGTCTTTTTACTCTCTTGATAGTGTTCTTTGGTGCACAGAACTTATAAAATTTTTATGAAGTCCAATTTATCTATTTTTTGTTGTTGTTGTTGCCTGTGCTTTTGGTGTCATATCCAAGAAATCACTGCCAAATCCAATGTCATGAAACATTTCCTATATGTTTTCTTCTAAGAGTTTTATAGTTTTGGCTCTTACGTTTAGGTCTTTAATCCATTTTGAGTTAATTTTTGTATATGGTGTAAGGTAAAGGCCCAACTTCATTCCTTTGCATATGGATATACAGTTTTTCTATCACTAATTGTTAAAAAGCCTGTCCTTTCCACATTAAAGTGTCTTGACCCTTGTTGGAAATCAACTGACCATATATGTAAGGGTTTATTTCTGGGCTCTCTACTCCATTTCATTGGTGTATATATCTGTTCTCATGCCAGTACAACAATTTTGATTACCATAGGTTTTTAGTAAGTTTTGAAATCAGGAAGTGTGAGTCCAGCAACTTTGTTCTTTTCAAGATTATTTTAGTGATTTGGAATTCCTTAAGATTCCATCTGAATATAAGGCTGCGTTTCTATTTCTGTAAAAAAAAAATGCCATCGGGATTTTGATAAGAATTGCATTGAACCTATATGTTGCTTTCGGGAAGCAGTGTCATCTTAACAATATTAAGTCTTCCAATACATGAAAATGAGATGTCTTTCCACTTATTTAGGTCTTTAATTTCTTTCAACAATGTTTTGTAGTTTTCAGCCTGCAAGTCTTTTGCCTCCTTGGTTAAATTTATTCCTAAGTATGTTATTCTATTTTATGCTACTTATGCTACTGTAATGAAATTGCTTTCTTCATTTTATTTTCAGATCATTCATTACTACCATCATATGCATGATTCCAACATGCCATAAACATAATTCCAACATCCCTCAATCTGACCCATTTTGTCAATGCTATTTTTTAAATTTAATTTTTTAATTTTTGCTGCTAGTGTATAGAAATACAATTTATATTTGTATATTGACCTTGTATTCTGAGACCTTGCTGAATTCACTTATTAGTTCTACACAGTGTTAATTCTTTCTTTCCAATTTATATGCCTATTTTTTTTTGCCCTATTGTCCCAGTGAATAGTGAGCTCCAGTGCAATGTTGAAGAGAAGTGATAGAGTGGACAGCATTGCCATGCTCTCCATATTAAGGTGAAAATTCCAATATTCATCATTATATATGATGTTAGGTATAGGTTTTTTTTTTTAATTACCTCTGTCAGGTTGAGAAAGTTTCCTTTTATTCCTAGCATGCTGAGAGTTTTTTATTATGAATAGGTGCTGACTTTTGTAGACTGCTTTTCCTGTACCTACTGAGATGGTCATATGATTTTTCCATTTTATTTTGATAATATGATGAATTATATTGATTAATATTTTAAAATAAAACAACCTTACATTCCTGAGGGAAAAAACCCTAGTTTTTGGTCATAAAAAAAAAATGCTAGGTTCAGTTTGCTAGCATTTTGTTAAGGATGTTTGTGTCTATGTTCAAAAGGGATATTGGTCTGTGGTTTTCTTTTCTTGTGTCTTTGTCTGGTTTTGGTCTTAGGGTTGGGGCTGGCCAAAAGTTTTAAAAATTGGGAAATGATTTTCTCCTCTATTCTCTGAAACAGTTTGTGTATAGTTGGTATAATTTCTTCCTTGCAGGTTGGATAGAATTTACCAGTGAAACTATCTTTGACAGAAGTTTTCTTTGCAAAAGGTTTTTAATTGCACAGTCAATTTTTAAAATCAACATGAGGATCTTCAGATTCTCTATTTCTTCCTGTGTCAGTTTTGGTAAGTGTGATTTTCAAGGAATTTGTCCTTTTTATCTAACTTTGTATTTTTTAGCATAAAATTGTTCAAAAACCCTTTATTCACCTTTATTACTCCTTTATCTCTGCAGAATTGCTAACAATAACACCCTTTTAATCCTGATGTTTGAAATGTGTGTTTTTTCTCTTGTTAACTTACTCAATCTGATGTTATTTTCTATCAGCCTCAAGGAACTTGTTTAGCATTTCTTGTAGTGTGAATTTGCTAGAGATGACTCTCAGCTTTCGTTTATCAAAAAATGCCTTTATTTTGCCTTAATTTTTATAATATATTTTGATAGTTTATATATTCTAAGTTGCAGACATTTTTTTTCTTTCAGCACTTAAAGATCTTGTTCTATTGTCTCTGGCCTTATTGTTTCCGATGAGATGTCAGCTTAATTTTGTATGTATATAATATATCTTTTTTCTTCTGGCTCCTTTTTAGATTTTTTTTTTTTTAACTTTGCTGTCAGCATTTTGATTACAAAGTGACTGGGTGTGATTTTCTTTATGTTCACTCTGCTTATGACTTGCTCAGCTTCTTGGGTCTGGGGGTTTATATTTGTTTTCTTTTGTTCAACCATGTAAATCTTGGCTGCCTGCTGCCCACACTGTCTTCCTCTGGAGCAGGCCTGCTCTTCTATCTACCTACACCAGACTAGGTGTTTGCCTCAGCTGGGGTTTTGGCTCGACCATGCGGGGCTTAGTCCTACCTGAAATTCAGTTAATCAGGGCTTCCTTGCATCTACAACCTATTCACCAAATAGAAAAGTATGATTCTTCGTTCATGTAGATTTATTTTGTTGTTACCATGGTAGTGAAGGCCTTTTGCATTCTCCTTCATCCTAATCCTGAAGAAGAATTCAGGGTGTTTATTCTTATTCCCTTCATTCTAGATACATGAGAGATTGTACTTCCTGCCTCATAAAAGTTAGGTGTGGCCATGTGACTTGATTAACCAATGAAAAGTGAAGTGTGACTGTTTCTGGGCAGAATATTTAAGCCTGTGTGTGATTGGACACCATCACTTCCCTCTGTGTGGTAAGCTGAATAATGCCCCCCCCACCCCACCCCCACCCCCCCCACCCCGCAAAGACGTCCTCTTAATCCCTGGAACCTGTGAATATGTTACCTCACAGGACAGAAAGGATCTCGCAAATGTGATTAAGGATCTTGAGATAAGGAGATTATCCAGGCTTCTCCAGGTGGGCTCAGTGTAATCACAAGGATCCTCACAAGAGGGAGGCAGGAGAGGCAGAGTGGAAGAAGATGTGACGATGGAGCAGAGGTAACAGAGAGAGAATTGAAAATGCTCCACTGCTGGCTGTGAAGATGGAGGAAGGTGCACAGGCAGCCTCCAGGAGCTGGAAAGGGAGGGAAACAGATTCTCCCCGAGAGCCTCCAGAAGGAAAACAGTCCTGCCGACACCTTGATTTTAGCCCAATGAGACCCATTTCAGACTGTGACCTTCATAACTGGAAGACAATAAGTTTGCATTGTTTTCAGGCACTTAAGTTTGTGGTAACTGGTTACAGCAGCAATAGGAAACGAATACACTCTGTCCCAACAACGGCAATGCTCCAAGTTGGGGAGCCTGTCAGCCTGCATTCCTGAGTGAGTGACACAGAGCAAAGCAGAGTCCCCAGCTGACCATGGCACACCTGGAGTACGAGCAAGAAGTAAAACTTTGTCCTTTTAAGCCACAGAGATTTTGCAGGTATCTGCTTTTACAGCAAAGCTACGTGTCAGTACAAATCCCACACAAAGAATGTAACTCTATACAACTCTGCTGTGGGACTTGAACATTTTTTTCAGTGGGGCCTGAGAGTTCAGGCCCCTAGAAGTGATGAAATATTTGGGCTATTCTGACAGGAACATCAGGAATGGTTTAGAGTTAGTTCAGCAAGTCTGTTGGGGGCCTGGTATGTCATAGCTCCTCAGTGCCATAGAGGGCACACACAGAGATTCAGGATGTTCTGCTCTTTCACAAAAGGAGAGTAATTGCAAGGAGAATCTCTGTAGGCAGGAAGCCCAGAAGACAATACACGGTGTGAATTCAAGTGTACTTCAGAGAGTTTTGGTAACAGTGAAGAAAAGTTACTATGGGGAAGAAAATTTGTTGAGAGAAAACGGCCTCTTTAAATCAGTAATGAGTTTTCCTAGATAACGCTGTTCAGAGGGACAGAGAACTGAGGTCTTCACTCTACTTTTGTGAGAACAAGTCAAATGAGAAGAACAAACACAAAAAAACAAGCTGAACGCACAGGCTTCTGCAAGCAGGTATGTGTCAGGGTCTCTCCTGGGACCACGACACATATAATCCTATAACCCCTTTGCCTGTCTGTAGAAGAGGACAACAAATGTTCCCAAAGAGCAATTCAAAAATGTTAGGATTCTACACTATATAATGTAATTATGACTGCATTTTGCAGAAAGGATAAAATGTGTCTACTACATCAGTTTCTAAGGCAGTAAGGAGTGCATTACACTTTTAGAGATTTCTCTTAGGATTGAGGAGTACTAGCCCATGAAAAGATCTAATGAATCATCTAATCTAATGCCCTGTGAGGGCTGGATGGTCTTGACCCTAACTCTGGGTCCAGGAAGAACCCAGGGGTGGGAGTGTGTTTCCTAGGTTCTGAAGTGCAAGATTCTAGGACTGAGTCTGGAGACCTTTCCTAGGGTGGGGTTGAAGGCAGCCAAGCAGGGTGTAACGAGAGGAAGAGTGTGAACCATGATCCTCAACGGGAGCGAAGGGTAAAGCAGACACAAAGGAAGAGCACCACAGCGACAGAGACAGGAGGAGCCACTGAGAAGCAGAGTGCTCAGGACTGAAATTAGGGAGCTGGAATCCACTCCAGAGACTAAGTGGGATGCCCAGTGTGATAAAGCCTGTCTTCATGAAGTGCTGGCCTCATGGCCTGGGGTAGACCTGGGGCTCGGAGAACCGGGAGGTGACGGGACTTCCTGAAGATGACATGGAGGAGGACCCTGATCCTCGTGGGCATCCATCCTCTCTCCACTCTGCCTATGGGTCCGCGAAAACTTTATCCATGAACTCTCACTTATCTTATCTACCTCAGGGCCTTTGCACTGGCTCTTCTTTCTGGTTGGAAGGCTCTTACCCCACATATCTACTTGGCCCACGCTGCTCTTCTGTCTTTTCTCAATGTCACTTCCCCCATGAGGCCTTCTCTGACCACAGTTCTAACCTGCTCCACCCATCCTGTTACTGCCCATCCCTCTTTTTCTTTTTCTTTCTTTTTTTCTTCTGTGACACCTATCTGACCTCTGGTACACAGTGCAATTTACTGATTTACTCTGTTAGTGGCTCGTGGTCTATTTCCTCCTGCTTAAGTGCAAGCTCCACAGGACAGGACTCTGTCTGGTTTGCTTACTGATGCATCTCTAGTGCTGTACTGGTCCAGCACAGCCCAGGAGTTCTATAGAAACCTGTTACATGGGTGAAACGGACATTTCCAAATATTATCCCGTTGACAACAGCATATTCCATGACCAATTCAGGTAACTGAAGGCCTAGCTATACCTCATATAACATAAATTAGGGCTGCCAGCACTATATGGGAGAATCTTGACACCTATTTGTGGCCTCCAGCTAAGTAATTTTTATCTTCTTTTAAAATATTGTGACCTGGGACTTCCCTGGTGGCGCAGTGGTTAAGAACCCGCCTGCCAACGCAGGGGTCATGGGTTCGATCCCTGGTCCGCGAAGATCCCACAAGCTGCAGAGCAGCTAAGCCTGTTCGCCACAACTACCGAGCCTGCGATCTATAGCCCACCAGTCATAACTACTGAGCCCACGTGCCACAACTACTGAAGCCCACCCGCCTAGAGCCTGTGCTCCGCAACAAGAGAAGCCGCCGCAATGAGAAGCCCACATACCGCAACGAAGCGTAGCCCCTGCTCGCCGCAACTAGAGAAAGCCCGCGCGCAGCAACGAAGACCCAATGCAGCCAAAAATAAAATATAAAACAATATATATATATTGTGACCTTTTCCAAGAGCATGAGTCCTCTTGCCCCTGTCCTGCCAGGGGTGGAAGCAGAGGTCCACTCCCATGGCTGGGAGAGCTGTCTGCAGAGAAGCCGGGCTGCCATCCCCACCCCACGTGAGTGAGGGTCACAAGTCTCTGTTTCAGCTTCTTCTTGGGTTATCCCTTCCCAGGAGGACAGGAGAGAGAGGAGATCAGTGTTACAGCACCAAGCAAACCCTCCTTCTGCCCCACCCTAACACGCACACTCCTATGTGTGTGTACTTCCACGGAGGGCCTTGGTCTCTGGTGACATGCTGCGCAGACACTGCTGCAGTGCATGTCACCCCCACGTGGCTCCCCCAGTCTGTTAGGGGCCTTGTTCTAGACCAGGACTACAGGCTTTGGGGATAGTAGGCCCCAACATGCTGGATCACAGATTCAGCTTGGGCCATGTTTCCAGCCCCTCAGAATCATAGCCAATTGCTAGAAGGACTCATGGCCATGACCCTCATCTACAGTGGGTGCGTGCACACACACACACACAAACACGTGTGTGCACACTTCACACTCTTTTTTGAGGCAGGCGGCTGTCCCTCTGGTCCATGACAGCTGCGAGGTTCACCAAGCTGCCTTGCACTTTCAGGCCACATTCTGGTTTGCTCTTCATTCAACAGCAGCAAGGGCAGAAGGCCTCTAATGTTTGTCACAAGACACATGGTGGCTCTCTCAGAGTCTAGGTTTAGAGACAGATACCAGGGAGGCATAGTACCAGAGAGGGAGATGGCACCTGGGGTGGCCAACCCAGGGGCCGGCTTCCCATGGCTCCATGAAAAGGTGAGGAGGTCAGTCTCCTCCTGCCTCTGCCTCCTGAGATCTCCCCTCTCCACTTCTCAGGGCTCCACCCATGTGACCTGGCTTCTCACATGCAGGCCAGTGGGCTGCCTGTGATGTACCATGGCCTACCCCTCTTCCTGTCCAGCTCTAGAGACTGAGGGCCAGCACATAGCTCCTGCGTTTGCACTTTAGCTTAATTTGGAAGGAACTCATATATCGTAATGTTCTCCATTGTCAGCTGAGCTTCTGCCAGGACAGGGGCACTCAGGGCATGCTGATCCCTTTAGGGTCCCAGCCCCCACCCAGAACAGGAGACATCCTTCATGAGCAAAGCTGAACCAAACTGATGCTGGGGAATCCTGGCCTTCTTCCAGTTAGGGAAGTGGGACACCCGTTCCTAGGGAGCTGCTATGGACGGAATTGTGTCCCCCCAAATTCATATGTTGAAGCCCTAACCCCCCATGTGACTGTATTTAGATATGGGGCCTATCAGAAGGTAATTAAGGTTACATGAGGTCAGAAGGGTGGGGCCCCGATCCCATAGGATTAATGCCCCATTACGAAGACACACTAGAGAGCGCTCTCTGTGTGTATGCACCAAGGAAGGGCTATGTGAGGACACAGCAAGAAAGAGGTTGTCTGCAAGCCAGGAAGAGAAGCCCCCCAGAAACTGGCCCTGTCGGACTTTGATCTTGGACATCTGGCCTCCAGAATTGTGAGAAAATAAATTTCTTTTGTTTAAGCCATCCAGACTATGGGCTTCTGTTACGGCAACCTGAGCAGACTAATACAGGATCCACCATGAGATTGGCCAGTATGGCCTGGTCCGGGGATCCAGGCTCTGGGGCCTCTGATTCTGAGGACAATGGTCCCTACTGTGGTTCCTTGACCTAGAGCTGCAGGCCTGGGCAGGCACCTGCCTGTTCTCCCATCCATGGCTTGCAGTGCTCACTGAGCATTTATAGTTTAGCCTTTGAAGGCTCCCTGGAAATGGGTTTTGCTTTTCTCCCACAAGTTGCTAATTTTCCCTAGAGATCATGTTGAAGCCTGAAATAAAGCCTCCTTCCTCAGGACCCTCTCTTCACCCCAGGACACTGTTAGGAAACCACAGTGATTGTCTCCTGTGGTTCCCATGGTCCCTCTGGGGCCCTGAGGAAGCCCAGGGCGGCCAGGTGGAACTTGCATGGAGTGGGCTTGGGCAGAGGCAGACTGGTCTGCTTGGAGGGGAACACTGAGGACTGCCCCCTGGCCCAAGCCATGCCCCGGGCCCTCGACACCTCCTTCCAGTTGCCCAGGGCAATTGGGAAGTTGCAGTTCCCAGGTGAGGATGGCAGTTTACCCGCAGCTGTATTTCTATTATAGACACTGATGCTTCAGGGCTGAGGCCTAGTTGAGTTAGTTGGTTAACTGAGTTGGTTGAGCCTAGGGTGGGGGGGAGGAAAGGGAAGAAGAGGAAGGATAAAGTGGAGGAGAATAAAGGGTTAGGAAGAAAAGTGGGGACTTTTACTTAGCTGGAGGCCACAAATAGGTGTCAACTTCTACTCCTGTAGAAGTCACAGGATCAAAGCACAGAGACGTCAGATCCCACAGAGCCAGGCTGAGAGGGGACACAGGCAGCACTGATACACAGTGACACCTGAGTCACCTCTCCAGGTGACACTTGGGATGACGAGACATATGAGTTCCCAACACTCAGAGCCACGGCGCTCCCAACAGCCTCACAGGCCAAATCGCACAGGAGGGTATTTACGGAGAAAAAGTCTTTGAGAGCCTTGACTCATTTTGGATTATTTGTGAAGGTTTTTTTCAGCCCTGTGTGTTTTTGAGAAAGCAGCACAATAGTCAGGCTGACATCATCTGGTGTTAATGAGAACACTATAAACATTTCCACTTTGAGTCAGGCCAAAGCATTATTTTACAATATTATTTAATCATTTCTTCCAGCATTCACCTAATCAGTACAAATGTCAAGCAAATGTTCAAAATGAAAGAAACCAATGTATTAAGAATAAATGAATTTATGGTAATGATAATAATAACAACAACCCCCCAGTCAGGCTAAGTACACAAGGTTCTGGATTTCTTCCAGGGGCTTCCACAGGGCAGAGGAATGTTTTTGCTGTTCACTTACACAGCTGAGCTGGCCAGCTGCCATCACAGGCAGCTTTGTTTATTTGGTTTTCACTTTTCAGCATGAAATACAGTCCTGTCTTGCTTCTCCTCCCTCTGGGGCTCTCTGAATGTTTCTAACTAGAATCCTTTCTGCTCATTTGCAAAAAAGACTCCCTCGCCTGGAACTGGTGATGCTGAGAAGCACTGCTGGGGGCACGAGGGTCTGTGTGGACCGCAGCTTTGCTTGGTCAGGTCATAAATCGAGAGAGTTTCTGAGTTCAAACTGTCCTGCTCAGTAAGTTTTATTTCGGGACAGCACTAATTTGTTTTCTGAGCTCAGTGTGATTTGCTTGTAAACCTCGCGGACTGCTTTAGCTGGGGAATTCGTGCACAGTCTGCCTCGTCATCACAGCCACATTGGGAGGTTCGTGGGCACATTGGCGTTTCTGTGCACTCAAGATGTCAGCAAGCTTTCCCCTGTGCAGGGCGCCGGTCAGAGGGCTGACTTCAGGCCTGTGCCTACACAGGGGCTCCTCATGCCCGCCCTGGCCCAGCACGACACTGGGGGGGGATGGGGAAGACAGATCAAATGCAATACACCTAATAAATGAATAAGCCCATTATATACTACATTAGGAAGTGAACTGCTGAGGAAAAGATAAAAGTAAAGCAGGGATAAAAGGTGTTGGATGTTTTTGGGGGTGGGGAGGGACTTTATAGATCAGGATAGGATGGCCAGAGTTTCTTTAAAAATTAAACATGCAACTAGTATGCAACCCAGCAATTGTACTCTCGGGCATTTCTCTTAGAGAAATGAAAACTTGTGTCCACAAAAAAACCTATACATGAATTTCCATGGCAGTTCTTCTTGTAATAGTCCCAAACTGGAAATAACCGAGCTGTCCTTCATCGGGTGAATGATCAAATGAACTGGCACCTTCTCGCCGTGGAACTACTACTCAGCAACAAAAAGGAATAACCCATTGATATCCCCAATGACCGGGAGGAGTCTCCAGAGAATTATTCCGAGTGAAAAAGTCAATCCCGAAAGGTTACATACTATATGATTCCATTTAAAGAACATTCTTGAAATGACAAAGTCATAGAAATGGAGCACAGATGAGTGGTTGCCGGGGATCTGGAGGGGATGGGACCGGAGGGGAGTGTGTGTGGCTATGAAGGGGACAGTAGGAGGGTCCTTGTGGGGATGGAAATGTTCTGTACCTTGACTGTGTGACTGTGTCGATGTCGGCGTCCTGGTTGTGCTATTGTGTTGTCGGTTTGTAAGATGTCACCATTGCAGGTAAACAGTGTAAAGGACATGGGAGATCTTTCTGTATTACTTCTTATACCTATGTGTGAATCTACAGTTGTCTCACAATAAAAAGTTTAATTTAAAAAATAGGGTGGTCCAGGCGGGCCCACTGAGAAGTTGACATTTGAACTAAGACTTGACTGGAGAGATGCATTTATCTGGGTGGACACTGTCGCCGGCAGAGGCCCTACTGTAGAAGAGCACGCGGCATGCTCAAGGGGGGGCCGCACCAAGGGACAGGGTGAGCGTGGAGGAGGGCACAGGAGGTGAGTCCGAGGGGGAGCTGGGGCCTGCTGGGCACGGGGAGGTCCCGGGCTTTCGCTCTTGGTGGTCAGGGGAGGTACAGATGGTTCTGAGCAGCAGAGGAATACGGGCCAACTTCCCTTGTAACAGACCCCTCTGGCTGCTGAGTGGGGCCAGACTGTAGGGGCCCAGGCAGGAGCAAGGAGATGGTGAGGGTGCTGCTGCAGGCACCCCGGATGACCCCTGGTGTCTCCCCAACCCTGGCAGGCCCTGTCTGTGACTCTCATGGGCATGTGTGCACGCAGATCTTTGGTAATGTACGCAGGAGCTTCTTAGTCCCCCAAACCCCCAGTCTACACTGGGGACCCACAGAGAGCACATCACACAGCTGAGGATGAGGGTCCTGAAGGTAAAGATGAGGGGCTGCCTAAGGACAGGAACCTCAAGCTGCAACTTACTCATTGAGACTCGGGGCCCGTGGGAGGCAGGTCTGGAGCCTAGTGGTTTAGAACAGCCAAAACAAAAACGCCCTTGGTGGTGTCCAGGTGTCTGCATGTATGTCACGATTCCTTCCAAGTAGGAATGCATTCCACAGGAGGTTTTGAGCACCTAGTATGTGCTGGGGACCGGTGCCCAGTACCAGGGGTGCAGTGGGGGATAAAGCTGGCATAGCTCTTATACTCACCATGGCAACAAACAAGTGAGCAGACGAATAAGTGAAATAGTGACAAATCGTAATGAAGGTTATGAAGCAAGCAAAGAATGTGGGAGGATGTGTATGGGGAGGGGGACAATAGTGCCCCCCTAGGTAAGAAGGTGACACCTAGGTCGAGACATACAGTAGGATTAGGAGCTCGGTTAGAGTCCCCAGCAGAGAGAGCAGGCTGTGTGAAGGCCCTGAACCAGGGAGGTGGGACAGGGTCCAGAGATGCAGTCATGCCCCAGCATCACAACATTCAGCCCAGTCCCTGCTTGGCCTCCCCCAAGGACAGCGCTCTGTATCCCGGACACCAGCCTCACGCTCCTGCCATTTCTCTACGCAGGCTGTCAACTAGGCCTGGCTTCAACAGTGCCCAAGAAACATCTGTGATTTCACAGTGAGCATGAAAGATACTCTCCTCTATAACATACCAGATGCTGGTAAGTGTGAGAAATTGTGGGAATAATAAAAAGACAGTCGTTTTAAAAATCCAATTCTATAAAATGAGCCTGCTTCCCAAAGCCACTGACCCACACATGGCATGACCACGTGGCCCAGAAGAGGACCTGGCAGCTGGGCTGGTGTCCCAGGCTGGGAACAGAGGTGGAAACTGTGAAGACAGAGAGAAGCAAATTTGACAAAGTACACATACCATGCTTATCAGTTTCCTAGGGCTGTAACGAAGTACCCAAACTGAGTGGCTTAAAACAACAGAATGTTCTTCTCTCACAGTTCTGGAGGCTAGAAGTCTGGAATCAAGTTGTCAGCATGGGCCTGTTCTCTCTGAAGTCTCTAGGGGTGGATCCTCCCTTGCTTCTCCCAGATTCTCATAGCCCCAAGTGTTCCTTGGCTCATGGTAGCTTCACTCTGCCTCCATCTTCACGTGGCTGTCTTCCCTCTGTGTGTCTCTGTGTCCTGTGCCTTCACATGGTATTCTCCCTGTTTGTCTGTCTTCACATCGTCTTCCAGTCGTATTGGATTAGGGCCCACCTTAATGACCTCATCCTAACCAATTACTTCCACAATGACCCTACTTCCAAATAAGGTCACATTCTGAGGTACTTGGAATTAGGACTTTAACATAACTTTTGGGGGTGCACATTTAACCCACAGTGCAATGCTATGCTAGGAAAGGAAGAGAGCTTAGAAAGGACTGGGCAGCCATGGAACTGAGTCACAGATCTTGCACCATAGATGCAGTTCTGAGCTCATGTCCACACCCTGGATCTGCTGACTCTGAATCACTCCCACTAATACCCTTAAAAATACTCTTTACTCTGAGTGCTTCTGTTGCATGATTTCAAGTAAAAAGAATTTTTATGCTCCTAAGGCTAGGGCATTTTTGTTAGTGGTGCAGTCATGGTCATGCAGGCCTGAATGACTGGTCTTCTCCCTGTCCCTCACCCCATGGCCATCACACTGGCCAGCTGGGCAGTCAGTGGAGTAGATAAGGCCAGGCCAGGTCATGGAAGACCCAGGACCTGGACTAGCTTGGGTAGGCAGTAGGGAGCCATCCAGCCCTGAGCAGATGTCCCCTCACCCTCCTCACAGATGACTCTTTGCCCTGCTTCCAGGGTCCTGGAATGTCTCAGTCCCCTCTGGGGACCATGTGGCCTCTGAGACCAGGGCTGGATGTCCTCCAGATCCTGCAGCCCCTCTTCCCAGGTCCCCATCCAGAGCAGAGGCAAGAGGAATGGGCTGAAAAGGAGGAGAGCTGGAAAGAACCCAGGGAAGGTGGTCTGGCTGAGCACCTGAAATGGCCACAGTCCTGGTCTACAGGCAGACTTCTACGTTCTCCTGATGCCATAGACATTATAGCTGAATCCATTTAAAAGAGGGTCGCAAGTATGTAAATCGTGACCGCCCCGCCCCCACAAGACACCAGGAAAATATTTATATTATGCCTCAACCAAGACAGGAATACACTTGGAATTCTACAATTTAGACTCCAGTTCATTCATATGCTTGTGGATAAATTAAAAGTTTGAAATAATTTCCTGCTGTAAAAATATGAGACTCTTGCTATTCAGATAGAATTTTTAATCCAAGACTTGAAAACTTAGGAATCAAAATGCCTTTTGAAAAGTTTTTCTGTTTCTGATCATAAGATGTCAAAGTCACATTATTGTGAACTACAATTTTTCTACATTTGATCTGAGCCAAAAGGCTGAGAAATGATTCCGTTTTTCTAAATTTAGCTTTACTTATTAGTACTCATTTATAGCTAAAATGATAATATAACATGCTTAAAAATAATAAAATGCACTTCTTTAAAAATATATTGTATGTGGCTGGACTTGCAGCTATAAAGGAGTAGAGATCAACAAATCCTCCCCACTAAAATCAACCATAAAACTGGACATAGTTGCAAAAAAACAATCATTTCAGGGCTCTGGAAATTGACCTCAGGCAAACAACAAATTGAGAAACATGTAGTCATGAAAAACTGTGGGGATACAGGTAAAAACAGTGGGGATACGTGGCTTTCTTGCCTGGGACTGACTCCATCCTCCATCTCAGCCCAGTCAGCCTGTTCATCCAGGATAGGACTGGCCTTCACTTATCTGGAGTGAAGAGTGGAAACCCACAGCCAGCAGCAAATGGGAAAAGTCTGCAGATCTCCTAGCCTGAAGTTGCACTCCTGGTTGGGATGAGCAGTATAAGACTGGCCAGAAATTGAATAGGAGGATCCTGGAAATGAGATAGCCACTGAGATCTTGGTAAGCATTTGACATAACCCTGGCTGTCTGGGAGCCTGTGCACATGCACAGTGGAGACCCAAGAGGGCCTGGTGTTAAAGTAACAGCTAGGGCAGAGTTGAAAACTGCCAAATTTGAATACATTCCCCAATTCAAACACAGATCCACCAGCAGAGGGTGGTGTTTAAGCACAACTTCTGACCAATCACTGAGTGACTTAAGCGATGCAAACACAGAGATGACCCCAAAGAAGCCAGGCCCCCACAGAAAAAATACAAATAAGAATTGAAAAAAAAAACACAAAACTGAGCTGAATCATCAGCAGATGCATACTTCGGGGTGACTGATTCTGCAGATCAAGTCCAGGCAAGTTACAAACAAACAAAAATCAGTAACAGCTAAGAATTTCAGAAGATAAAAGGAAAACAGAATCTAGATTTGTTATATTATCTATAATATCCAATATTCAACAAAAATTTACATGTCATGCACAATAACAAGAAAGTGTGACATACTTGGGGTGGGGTGGAATGTCAATGGAAACTGTCTTTGAGTGGCGCAGATGTTGGATTTAACAGACAAAGACTTCAAAGCTATTTGAAGTATTTCAAATAACTAAAGGAAACCATGTTTTAGAAATTTCAGGAAAATATTATTAAAATGACTCAACAAGTAGGAATATCAACAAAAAATCGAATTTTTTTTAAAAAGGGCCAAAATGGAAATTCTAGAGTTGAAAAATACAATCACAAAATTAAAACTTTATTATATGGGATCAGCAGTAGATTCAAAACATCAGAAGAAACCAGTGAATTTGAAGACGGATCTATAGAATGTTATCCAATCTGAAAAACAAAGAGAAAAAAGACTGAAGAAAAGTGAACAATCTCAGAGACCTATGGGACAACATCGAGCATACCAACTGAAAAATGGGAGTCCTGGAATAAGAGGAGAAAGAAAAAGAGCAGAAAAAAAAATTGAAGAAATAAAGTCTGAAAACCTCTCAAATTTGATGAAAGCATTAATTCATAGATCCCAAAATACCAATGAACCCCAAGTAGGAAAAACACAAAGAGATCTTCACTTAGTCATATCAAAATCTTCAAAGCAAAAATCAAAGAGGAAATCTTGAAAATAGCAAAAGAAAAACTAATCATATGTAAGGGAACAACAATACAAATAATGGCTAAATCTCATCAGAAACAATGCAGGCCAGAAAGCAGTGGAATGACATATTCAAAGTGCTGAAAGAAAAAACTGTTAGCCAAGAATTCCATATCCAGCAAAACTACCCTTCAAAAGTGAAAGTGAAATAAAGATATTCTTAGATATGCAAAGACTGCTATAAAGTGCTGCTAACAGAGCACCTTACAAAAAATACTAAAAGTCCTTCGGGAGGAAAGAAACTTACTTCAGTTGGTAACTTGAATCCACAAGAAGAAATGGAGACTAGAAATGGTAAAAATATGGGTAATTATAAAAGACTTAATGAATATATATTTTTCTCCTATTATTTCTTTAAATGGTGTAAGATTATATAAAGCAAGTGTATTTTGGAATTCTAACATATATAGTTGTAGTAATATACATGACACTAACAGCACAAAAGTGACATAGGAATAAAATGAAACTATATTGAAACAAAGTTGCCATATTTTACTAGATTAAAATATGAGATGTTGTAATATGTTAAAATGCACATTGTGTTTCCTAGAGACACTAAGACAATAACTCAAAAGTATACTTTAAAAAATCAACCAAGGAATTAAAATACTATACAAAATTATTTGTTTAACACAAAAGAAGGGAGTAAGAAGGAATAAAAAAGACATGAGGCATATAGAAAACAAATAGCAAAATAACACATATAAATCCAACCATATTAATAATTACATTAAAAATAAATATTCCAGTCAAAAGTCAGAGATAGTTAGACTGAATAAAAAAATGAAATCCAACCATATGTTGTCTACAACAGAGTTTCCCAACCCCTGGGCCATGAACCGGTACGGGTCCATGGCCGATTAGGAACCAGGCCGCACAGCAGGAGGTGAGGGGTGGGCAAGTGAGTGAAGCTTCATCTGTATTTGCATCTGCTCCCCATCGCTCGCATTACTGCCTGAGCTCCTCCTCTGCTCAGATCAGTGGCAGCATTAGATTCTCATAGGAGCGTGAACCCTACTGTGAACTGCGCATCAGGCTCCTTATGCCTGATGATCTGAGGTGGAGCTGAGGAAGTGAAGCTAGCTCTGGGGAGCAGCTGCAAAAAGAGATTATCATTAGCAGAGAGGTTTGACTGCACAGAGAACATAATAAATCAACTGCTTGCAGACTCATATCAAAACCCTATCAGTGAGTGGCAAGTGTAAACAAGCTCAGGGTTCCCACTGATTCTGCATTATGGTGAGTTGTATAATTATTTCATTATATATTACAATGTAATAATAATAGAAATAAAGTGCACAATAAAGGTAATGCGCTTGAATCATCCCGAAACCATCCCCCTGGCCCCAGTCCATCGAAAAATTGTCCTCCACAAAATGGTCCCTGGTGCCAAAAAGGTTGGGGACCGCTGGTCTACAAGACACATGCTTTCCATTCAAAGACACAAACAGATTGAAAGCAAAAGGATATCTGTTCTCACCTATTCAGCATAATACTGAAGGTTCTAGCCAGTACAATGAAACAAGAAAGATCAACCAAATGTATTATATGCAAATTGGAAAAGAAAAACTGTTTCTATCCACAGACAGCACAACCTGGCATGTAGAAAATCTCAGGGTAAAAGATCGATATACAATATATCAATTTTTCCTACAAACTCACAATGAAAAGTCCAAAAACACAGTTAAGAAAATCCCATTCACAATAGCATCCAAAAGAATAAAATACTTAGGAGTAAATTTAACTCGAGAAGTGCAAGACTTGTAAACTAAAAAGAGAATTTAAAGAGAATACAGGACAATTTAAAGATATAAATAGAGATATATTCCATCTTCATGGATTGAAAGAAACAGTATTATTAAGATGGCAGTTCTCCCCAAATTGGCCAACAGAATCATCATCTAAATCTCAGCAGAATTTCTTATAGCAACTGACAAGCCAATCCTAAAATGTACATGCAAAGGACATAGAATAGTCAAAACAATTTCTTAAAAGGAGAACAAACTTGAAGAACTCACACTACCTGATTTCAAAACTTACTACAAAGCCACAGTAATCAAGAAAATGTGGTATTGGCATAAAGATAGACATATAGATAACTGGAATAGAACAGAGAGTTCAGAAATTAACCCTTATATTTATAGTCAGTTGATTTTCAACAAAGGTGCCACAGCAGTTCTGTTGAGAAACAATGGTCTTCAACAAATGTTGCTGAGACAACTGGATATCCATATGGAGAAACATGAACTTAGATCCTTACTTCATGATACATACAAAAATTAATTCCCCAAATTAATTACAGGCTTAAAGTAAAAGCAAAAACTATAAGACTTCTAGAAGAAAACGTTCGATGAAATCTTTGTGACCTTGGGTTAGGTACAGAGTTCCTAGATGCTATTGTACAAAAAGCACAGTATGATACAAAAAGAAATAATTAATAAATTGGACTTCATCAAAATTTAAAACTTTTGCTCTTCAAAAGATACAATTCAGAAAATAAAAAGACAAACCATAGTCTATGAGAAAGTATTTTCAATCTATGTCTAATAAAAGATTTTTACCTAGAATATACAAGGAACTCTTACAATTCAATAAGTTTAAAAACTCAATTAAAAAATGAACAATATAAAGCAGAAACTAACACACCATTGTAAAACAATTATACTCCAATAAAGATGTTAAAAATAAATACATAAAAATTAAAAATGGGCAAAAGATTTTAATAGATATTTCACCAAAGAAGATATTCACATAATTACTAAGTACACGAAAACATATGTCTACCCAAAGACTTGTACGTGGATGTCTATAACAGCTGGGCACCAGGACAGCTGACTCTACCCCTGTTCTTGCTTCTAGAGCTTCCAGTTAGGAGAAGAGTGTTGGGACACCCTGCTGTACCTGAATGGATCCGAGCTACACAGACCAATTCTGTCATGAGTTGCTGTAGTAACAATGATAAGAACAACACTGTTATGTAATCTATTTATTCCTGGCAACCATGGCCTTCTGTCCCAGTACAGGCTCTGCCATTTTCAAGGCACTCTGATGACCACCATGTTATCTGAGCCTCACTCACCCATGGGTAAAATTCTCCCCAAGACTGGCCTCCCCGGTCCCCTAGTAAGCTCCTCCACTCCCCTCCAAGTAACCAACCCTCCAAGTAACCAAAGTAACCAAGCCACTTTCTCACAGCCTGACAACATCCCAGGTGGCAACAGCCTGAGCTACCTAGTCTGTCATTCCTGAGAGGGTGCATCTTGGTTGGTTAAGACTAAGAGCTCCTACTCTCCTGATCTCTGTCTTTGAAACAAAGCGCTATGTCTTATCACCCTGACGTGTCTCATAGAGAGCAGAAAGGAGAGAGAAATGAAGCATTTACTATGACTGAAGCTCCACTGCTTGGACTTTTAAAAATCAGTGCAAAACCACAGTAGCCAAAGAGGAGGGAGAAATGTGGTTTACTGAGCTTTGCTGAAAAGAAGGAATTTCTCTCATGGGACAACTTGCTTGGAAATAGGAGCTGAAGCTTAGACATGTGATTCTCATTACCAGCTACATCCTTTCAGACAGGAGGCAGATACAATTGGATCCATTTCTATTTTAATTATAATTCTTTGGCTTTAAAGAAATTGCCAGTGGAAATCTGCAAGGCACCACAAACGCCGCCATTTCAAATTCCCTGGATTCTAATGTGGCCTGGATCGCCTTCTTTAGGGCTGAGGCCGCCGGCCACAATTGGTGTTTGTTGTTGTTACAGACCTAAAGTTCTTCCCAAACAAAAGATGAACTGATCCCTTCTCTCTCTTCCTCCCTCTCTCCCTCCCTTGTTCTATTTTTTCTTTTGAAGCAAAGAGAGAGGTCTTTCAGGTTTTGCCAACCCTTCCCCTTAGGCAAAATAGGAGACAGAAGGGAGCCTTTTGTGATGAATGACAGCAGAGGCGGCGCACAGGGCTTCCTTTTGTTCCTCTACTGGCTGCAGGGGCTCTCCCTCCTCCCTAGAGTCCCAGATTCAGGAGTAGCCACGAGTACTCAAGTACTGAGCAGTGCTTGAAACTGGAAGACAGGCCCCTTCTAAAGTCAAACAGCACAACCAACACTGTGGAACTCCTGGAGTGAAAGCTCAGTTGAGCTGCTTCCCACTCACTTTCTTTCCATCAGCCTCTGTCTCAAAGATGTTCTTGGCAGAGTTGGAAGGGAAGCCTGGCAAGATCGATCCTGAGGGTAATAAGTGCTGGGGGCAGTGCTGAGGTGCCTCCAAGAGGGACCCTCCTCCCACATCCCTGAGAGAGGAGCCTGCGAGTGCCTGGGGTCCCTGTGTCTGTCCTCTGACACTGGCCCCAAGGAGGGTTGGTGGCTCGTTGAACATGGCCTGCATGTGACAAAGGCGGGACTAAACTTTCTTTTGAAGCTGAACAAATAAATATAAGGAGCACGATCCACAACCGTGGTGGTAGCCACAGCTTTGTTTTACACTAAAATTCAGATAAAACAGTTATAAGTCAGCTCCAACGTTTTGCTTGCTCTAACTTGCCCTGCACTCAAATGTCTTACCCAACAAGGCTTTAAAAGTCACTTCAGTGTGGAAGTAGAACAGTATTTGTTTGTTTTTTTGGCTCGTTGTTTCCTTTATGCCCATGCACAAGTAAAAGTGTGTGGTGTGTACACACACACACACACACACACACACCCCAATACAAAGAACAAAGCGCTGCTAGTTTAATAAAACTAAACATGAGAGTTGCACCATATTAATAATACAATTTTAGAAAACAGAAAATATGAGTGAGAAACACCAAAGTGATAGCATTTGGAAATGGTTTCCAAATTAACCTCACAATCAAGACGTTTTACAAATGAACAATAAGCAGCAAGCAGCAGTGTAGATCACTGTGTGAGTGTGCACGTGTCAGCAATTTCTGACAATCAGCTATTCCTGCAAGGAAGGTTTGCAGGTAGCCCTGGTTTACAAAAATGCAGTTCATGCCTAGAAACAATGCCCAAGAGACGGGTGTGGGCCAAACAACAAATTTTTGGTCTTGTTTTGTTTTTTAGTTTTTCCCTCTTCCATGCAACCTGTAATGAATCTGAACAAACTAAGCCTGATGTGTCTTAACGTTTTGAAAGAAGAGATAAGAGGAAGTCATAAATCACCTCATTCAACAATATTTTTTCTTGGGTTTGTGTTCTTGTTCAGACCAGTGTGATTCACACCCAAGTCAACGTGGCCTGTTTGGAAGCTGACTCCCAGAGCGGGATGCTGGGGTCCCTCCTCTCACCCTGACGCTGTTTTCTCTCCGGGACCCTGGGCCTTCCTGACAAAGGCACGTCGGCAGCAAGTGGCAGCCACCTCACCAGTGGGCCAAAGGCTCATCATCATCATTGGTTTACATTCCTATCATTTTTTAAAGTTCTACAGTGACTTTTCCTATCACAACTAAATCCCTGTGTAGAGAGAGAAAGAAAGGACCTTACAACCACCCTTCTTCTGCAAACACACACAGCCAGGGCTGGCAAATCATGCAAAGGAGTTTCTCAGTTTTCCTTGCATCTTTTGTATCTCTTTTCCTCATGATTAGGGATACCGGAAGCCTTTTCCCAGAAGCTTCCTGTGTAGAACTTGAACTTCTTCTCTCATGGTTTTCCAGATACTGTTATTATTTGCTTCTCCTGGCTGCTGTCCCCAACCATACACCTAATTGAGGAGGGAGCTTGTGGCAGGCCAAATAATGGTCCCCTAAAGGCGTCCACATCCCAATCCCTGGAACCTGTGACTACATTAGGTTAGATGGCAAAGCAGAATTAGGCTTGCAGATGAAACTAAGGTTAACAGTCAGCTGACCTTAAAATAGGGAGATTACCCTGGATTATCCTGGTGGGCCCAATGTAATCTCTAGGTCCTTAAAAGTAGAAGAGAGAAGCAGAAGAGACAGACAGAGAGGAAGATGTAACCACCAGGTAAAAAATGGTCAGAGCCATGCAACATTTCTGACTTTGAAGATGGAGGAAAGGGGGCCATGAGCCTAGGAATGTGGGCAGCCTCTAGGAACTGGGTAAGTCAGAGAAACAGATTCTCCCCCAGAGGCCCAGAAAGGAATGAAGGTTTACAAATACCTTTACTGTAGCCCACAGACACTGATTTTTGGACTTTTGACCTCCAAAACTGCAAGACAAGGTAATGAATTTGTATTAAGACACTAAAGTTGTAGTATTTGTTACAGCAGCAACAGGAAGCTAATACAGACTTGAACACTTTACTCCTAGCCTTTCCCCTCTAATTCCACCTTATAGCTTCATGCCTAATGGTCCACCTCAAATGCTTATTAATTTTGTTAGGTGTAATAATGCCAAAGGAATAGTTTCTTTTAAAATTCCTTTAATATCCTCCTCTGGTGGTGAAATTACATGGTGGCTGGGATTTGCTTTAAAATACTCCCATGCAAAAACCAAGCTGTGAAGAAAGAGATGAAACTAGTTTATTGTTGATGATGAAGCTGGATGATGGGTACATTGATGCTCATTATGTTAGTCTCTCTATTTTTTGTATGTGTTTGAATATTTCCATAATATAAAGTTGAAAATATGTAGATGGAACAAAATTTAAAATGTCCACCTTCATAGGTAGATATTTTATTCTAAGTAAGCTGGAGGGTTGTTCAATTGTTTTCACTTACAGTTTAATTCATGGGACTCTTTTATTATTAGTTTCACCTGCACTAGAGAGGCTGGCCATGGCTCTGGGCTCTTGATTTTGACCTTCTTCCTGAGCAAGAAGAGAAGAAGATATTAAACCTAAGGCACACAACAGATGCAGTGTTACTGCCTGGCACCACATTTTTTTTCACATTTTAATATCTATAAAGTAAGGGTGCTTTTTTTTTTTTTTTTTTTTTTTGCGGTATGCGGGCCTCTCACTGTTGCGGCCTCTCCCGTTGCGGAGCACAGGCTCCGGACGCGCAGGCCCAGCAGCCATGGCCCACGGGCCGAGCCGCTCCATGGCATGTGGGATCTTCCCGGACCGGGGCACGAACCCAGGTCGCCTGCATCGGCAGGCGGACTCTCAACCACTGAGCCACCAGGGAAGCCCAAGGGTGCATTTTATTTTATTTTTTTAATTTATTTATTTTTTTTCGTTACACGGGCCTCTCACCATTGTGGCCTCTCCCGTTGCGGAGCACAGGCTCCGGACGCGCAGGCTCAGCAGCCATGGCTCACGGGCCTAGCCGCTCCGCGGCATGTGGGATCCTCCCAGACCGGGGCACGAACCCGCGTCCCCTGCATCGGCAGGCGAACTCTCAACCACTGCGCCACCAGGGAAGCCCAAGGGTGCATTTTATAATTAATGGCATATATATATATATGTTCCTGTTCCCTGAGATCAGTATCTGGGAACATAGTAATGCCCAAGGTTGCGTACATCAAGGTCACCTTCCCACAGGATTTACAGTCATCTCAATTTGTTGACTGTTTTTTGACATTTGTGTAAGGCTCTGTGGTAGCCTTGCATTGCTGCTGTAACAAACTATCACAAACTTCATGGTGTGAAACAACCCAAATACATTATCTTACGGTTCTGGAAGTGAGAAGTCTGATATATGCATCATCTTCCTAGGCTAAAAATCAAGGAGTCAGCAGCTTGCATTCTTTTTTTGGAAGTGCTAGGGAAGAATCCACTTCCTGCTCATTTGGGTTGTTGGCAGAATTCTGCAGTTGTAGACCTGAGGCCCCTGTTTGCTTGCTGGCCATAAGCTGAGGGCTGTTGTCAAGTCCTATAGGCCACCACTTTCCTCCACCTGGGGGCCCCTTCTTCTATCTTCATCATCAGCAATGGTAGGTTGAATTCTTCTCACACATTGAATCTCTCCTTTTTCTTCCCTCTCATCTCTCTGATCCAGCTGAAAGGATCTCTGTTTTTAAAGACTCATGTGATTAGGTTGGGCCCACCCAGATAATCCAGAATAACATCACTGTCTCAAGGCCTATATTTAATCACACCTGCAAAGTTCCTTTTGCCGCATAATGTAACATATTCACAGGCTCCAGGGATTAGAGCATGAACATCTTTGGTTGAGGCGGGGAGGCATTATCCTGCCTACCACAGCCTTCCTTACACAACACCGTGCCTATCAGGACAATCAATCCCAATACCTTAACCAGGAGAGAGCTTCCCCACAGATGGGGAAAACTGAACTAAAACCATATGTATGCTCCATATTTTGAATAAACTTTGGCCAGCAGGACACACAAGTAGGTGTACTGGGGATGGCAGAGGATGGTGAATTTCCTGGGCGACCTCATGAAGAATGGAAATCTGTAGGTCCTATTGTACCTATCTGAGCTTGGTAAGAATAAGAATGAGCAATTCATCAATTTTACTTCAAAGAGGGAAACCTTGACTGAACCATATCTTTTCATCTGAAGAATGTGTTTGTGTATACACACACACACACACACACACACACACACTGTCCAGCATGGTGTTCTTCCATCACTTCTTTCCCAAAGACTCCTGCCAGCATCACTGTGTTCCATAGACAGTACAAGCACATTATCTCACTCCTGAGACCCATTCCTCCTGTCCCAAGCCAAATATCCCTTCAAGCAGTCTTGAGTGGAAGCCTTGGAGAGGGACACAGTGGCAGGCATTCCATTCCAACTAAACAGATCCCAGATGTACCTGGAACCCAGAGTGGGCATGGCCCCATGCCCACCCCCCATTGGCCTTGCCACTGGGAATTTATACTTGATAATAAGTTCTCTGAGAGCAAACTGATAAAGGACTTTGAGTTTTCCATGAGTCTGTGGTTGGCTGTTTCCCTTAGCTGCAGAATCGATTATGCAGGGTGGTCAGTGGCTGGCCTCACAGATCTTATGGTGGGAATTTCAGCCCCAGCTGCAGATAGGGTTTAATTACATGCAGTCATCACCCTTCTCTTGAGAGGGATCTGGCCTCCTGGTTTCATTAAGGATATTTGGAAAAGAAAAAAAGATGCACTCCGTGTGAGACAGAGAATCCAAGGACAGCCCAGAACCAGACAGACAACAAACTTGTCAACAGCAACTACTGATATGAGGGGATCATGGAATGCTGATTTTGAAAGTGTTACAGAAAAGGAGCTTTGAACTAGAATTTTATATCCAGCTATATTACTATTTATTTATTTAAAAGAAAAAAACACACAGACTCACTTTACAGAAGCTTTTTTTTTCGGCCATGCTGCACAGTTTGTGGGCTATTAGCTCTCTGACCAGGGATTGAACCCAGGCCACGGCAGTGAGAGGGCTGAGTCCTAATCACTTGACCACTAAGGAATTCCCTATATTACTATTTAAATGTGAGGATGAAATAAAGATATCCTCAGGCACACAAAGTCTACAGAGTTTTAGTAGACAAAAAAAAAACCTTCTTGAGAGCAATCTTGGAGGAAAACTTCTAGCAAAAAATAAATAAATAAAGAGAGGAAATTTGGAATAAGGGATATAAGGGTGAGTGCATAATTTGGTGAAGTTAACTGTGGTGTAAATATAAAATTTACTACTGTGTAAATAGGCAAGTGTTTCCACTTTTGTTTTAAATGAATATCCTCTTAAATATGAATGAGAAACCAGAAATCACCTGACAATTTAATTGACAATCATCTGACATGAAATCTGGAAATCAAATAAACGATAAAAAAATAAAATTTGGAAACAAAGACAATGAAGAGAGCAGAAAATTATGTTTCAGAAGGAAGGAACAGAGAAAACTGAGGGAAGACAACTATCAAAGAAATAATTCAAGAATGTACAAGATATTTATGGAGACTATTTAAAATCTCAAACTAAGAAAATAAAGGAAGGAATATTTGCTTCCACTCAAGATGGAGTAACAGGGACTAGATTCTATACTCCTGTCTCAAACCAACCAACCAACCAACCAAGACACAATATATGAAACAACAGGTTTAAAGACTCCAATTGGACATCAGGCAACAAGAAACATTAACCTGCAAGACAAGAAACAAACGAGGTGAGCCCTGTGGCTGTCCAGCTTCCTGCCTTGAGAGTTTCCAGGCTGCAGTGCAGGGAGAGGGAACCCAGGCAGCGACTAGCAGTCTCCCTGAGTTGGGGAGCTGAGAGTCACAGGCAAATCAAGGTGGCTAAAGTGCTTAGGACAGAGAGGGAATCCCAGAGATCTGCAGAGGGTCACCTTTGGGTAGCAGAGAAATGACCAGCACAGGACTCAGAAAACTACCTAAAGCTAGGGGAACATACCTATCTGAAAGGATTGGAGAACAGCACCTGGCACTGGCACCGAGCTGGGAACAGTGTCTATTCCCACCAGCCGGACTGGAAAAATTCATAATTCACAGGACATTGAGTGGAATACTCAGGAAGGCCTTGCCCCAGTAAGGGGAAATAGTTAGCCCTAAACTAAGCACTACTCTGGACCCACAAGATTGTAAAAGTAAGAATTTTAAAAATCAGACTTTTTCTAAGAAACGTAACTGCATCCCAGACAAACATGAAGAACATTCACAGATGGATAAAGAAGATGTGGCAATATATACAATGGAATTTTACTCAGCCATAAGATGAAACGAAATTGAGTTATTTGTAGTTAGGTGGATGGACCTTCACTCTGTCATACAGAGTGAAGTAAGTCAGAAAGAGAAAAACAAATACTGTATGCTAACACATATATATGGAAACCAAAAAACAAAAAAAAAGGTTATGAAGAACCTAGGGTCAGGGCAGGAATAAAGACACAGACGTTCAGCATGGACTTGAGGACATGGGGAGGGGGAAGGGTAAGCTGGGATGAAGTGAGAGAGTGGCATGGACTTATACATACTACCAAATGTAAAATAGCTAGTGAGAAGCAGCCACATACCACAGGGAGATCATCTCAGTGCTTTGTGATCACCTAGCGGGGTGAGATAGGGAGGGTGAGAGGGAGATGCAAGATGGAGAAGTTATGGGGATATATGTATATGTATAGCTGATTCAATTTGTTATAAAGCATAAACTAACACACCGTTGTAAAGCAATTATACTCCAATAAAGATGTGAAAAAAAATTCACAGAGCAACAAAAATAATATATCCAGCACCCGATAAGGTAAAATCCACAATGTCTCAGAAACAAAGGTCACCAGGTAATGAAAAGAAGCAGGAAACTATAATTCCCAATAAGGACAATAATCTTTCAATTGAAACCAATCCAGAACTGACAGTTGTTAGAATAAGCAGACAAAGATATTAAGACAATTAAAATTGTATTGTATATATTCAAAAACTTAAATAGAAGTATGATATATATTGATATTTTTTAAAAGACCTGAATCAAACTTCTAGAATAAAAATTACAATGTATGAAATGAAAAATTCACTGGATGGTATTAACGGCAGGTTAGATTTGACAGAAGAAAAGAAGAAAAAAAAAGACCCTCAGTGAACAGTGGGGCAATTTCAAGCAACATAACATATATATTAATGGAGTCTTCACAGCAGAGAGGAGAATGGAAGGTCAAAAAGGCATTTAACTCAATCATGGCTAAAATTTTTTCTAATGTTTTGCGAACTATAAATCCAAAGATCCAAGGAACTCAATGAATCCCAAGCATTTAAAAAAAAAAAGCAGAAGAAGAAAACTATACCAACTCACAAAATATTAGGAAAAAAAACAACAACAGTGATGAGAAAATCTTAAAGGTAGCTGGGGCAGGAGGTGGGGGGATGTTAATGTACATAGAGACAGAGATAAAAACCACAGAATTCTCACTGAAAACAACATAAGCAAGAAGACATGGAGCAATATCTTTAAAGTACTGAAAGGAGAAACTGTTGACCCTAAATACTACACCCAATATCTTTCAAAAAATGAAGGCAAAATATAAATATTTTTAGACATACAAAAGATGAAAGAATTCATCATCATCAGACTTGCACTGTAAAAAAATGTTAAAGGACATCCTTCAGGCAGAAGAAAAAATGATGTCAGAGGTAAATCTGGATCTACACAAAGGAATTAAGCCACCAGAAATGGTAACTACATCGGTAATTATATAAGATTTTTTCTTATTATTTAAATTTCTTTAAAAAACAATTGACAGTTTAACAAAAGTAATAACATTGTATTGTGGGGTTTATAACAGATGTATAAAATGAATGACATAAATGCTAGGAAGGGAGAAACATAAGTAAAGTATTGTATGTGAAGTGATATAATATCACCTGAAGATAGATTGTAGTAAGTTAAAGATATACAATATAAACCCTAAAGCAACTACTCAGATATTAGAGAAGAAAAGATTCATGAATTTGAAGATATACCAATAGAAACTATCATTCATATATATATATATAAACACAGAGAAAAAAGACAAAATAAATGAAGAGAGCATCGGTGAACTGTGGGATAACTTCAAGTGGTCAAATATACACACAACTGGAGTCTCTGAAGAAGAGGAGATAGAGAGGATTGGCAGGGAAAAAAATCTGTAAAAATAATGGCCAAAAACTTTCTAAAAGTGATGAAAATTATAGGCCTACAGAACTAAGAAACTCAATAAAACCCAAGCACACAAAAAAATAAGTTACACCAAGGCACATCACAATTAAATTTCTCAAAATCCATGATAAAGAGAAAATCTTAAAAATAGCTAGCAGCGGGAAAAAGACACATTACATCGAGACAAAGAACAACAGCAGATTTCCCATTGGAAAAAAATCAAGATAGAAGTCAATGTAGCAACGTTTTAAAGTACTGGAGGGAAAAATCCGTCAACCTAAAACTCTTTACTCAACAAAAATACCTTTCAAAA
Source organism: Physeter macrocephalus (assembly GCF_002837175.3). Classification (NCBI taxonomy): domain Eukaryota; kingdom Metazoa; phylum Chordata; class Mammalia; order Artiodactyla; family Physeteridae; genus Physeter; species Physeter macrocephalus. The sequence continues at coordinate 48,133,585 of NC_041232.1, read as the reverse complement.
AAGAAGGCAAAATAGAGCCTTTTTCAGACAAACAAAAGCTGAAAGAATCTATCACCAGTGATCTGTACTAAAGAAATATTTAAGGAAGTCCTTCAGGCAGAAGGACAAAGATACCAGATGGAAACTGAATTTATTCAAAGGAATGAAGAACATCAGAAACAGTGACTGTATGGGTAAATATAAACAACATTTCATCTTTAAATCACATTATAAGATAATTGACTGCTTAAGCAAAAATAATAACCGTATATTGGGAAGTTTAGAAGTAAAATATATGACAACAATAGCACAAAGGCTGGAGGAAAGATATGGCAGTATATTGTTGTAAGGTTCCTATAATATGTATGAATTAGTATAATATCACCTGATACATTAAAATGTATACTATAAACCCTAAAGCAAGCACTAAAATAACATGACAAAGAGTTATACTTAGTAAGGCAACAAACGAGATAAGATGGAATCATAAAAAAATAAAATCCTCATTCAATCCCAAAGAAGGCAGAATAAGAGGAAAAAGGAACAAAGAACGAATGGGACAAATAGAAAACAAATATCAAGATGAGAGACTTAAACATAACCATACCAATAATCACATAAAATGGAAATGCTTAGATTGTCAGTTTGCATAAAAAAGGAAGACCCAACCATATGCTGCTTATAAGAAATGGAATTATATTAGAAATCAATTAGAGAAAGATCTCGGGAAAACCCCAAATATTTAGAAACTAAATAACACACTCCTAAATGACCCATGAAACAAAAAGAAGTCAAACAGAAAATTAGAAAGTATTTTGAAGAGAATGAAAATGAAAGCATAACATATAATTTGTGGGATGCTGCAAGAGGAGTAATTAAAAGCACTAAATATCAGTATTAGAAAAGAAGAAACATCTCAAATCAGTTATGTCAGCTTCCAACTTAAGCAACTACAAAAAGTATGTTAGATCCCCAAACTTGTTTATCTTATAACTGGAAGTTTATACCCTTTACCCAATACCTCGCCTTTCCCCCAACTCCCCAACCCCTGGTAACTACCACTCTACTCTGTTTCTCTGAGTTTAATTTTTTTAGATTCCACATAAGTGATACCATACAGTATTTGTCTTACTCTGATTTATTTCACTTAGCACAGTGCATTCAAGGTTCATCCAAATTGCCAAAATGGCAGGGATTTCTTCTTTCTTATAGCTGAAACATATTCCATTGTAACTTTTTTTGGTCACTGCTTAATATAAGACTTTATTTTCCCATCTCCGTGTTTAATATGGGAATAAAAATAAAATCAGATGAAAAAATATCAGTTCATCCATTGATGGACACTTAGGATGTTTCCATATCTTGGCTATTGTGAATAATGCTGCAGTGAACATGGAAGAGCGGATACCTCTACAAGATCTTTATTTCAATTCCTTTGGATATATACCCAAAAGTGGAATTGCTGGATCATATGTGGAAACTCCATACTGTTTTCCATAATGGCTGCACCAATTTGCATTTTTACTAACAGTGCACCAGGGTTCCCTTATCTTCACACCTTCTTCTACACTTGTTACCTCTTGTCACCTCTTGTCTTTTTGACAATAGCCATTCTAGGCATGAGGTGATATCTCATTGTGGTTTTTAAAAAAATATTTATTTATTTGGCCACCCTGGGTATTAGTTGAGGCATGTGGGATCTAGTTCCCTGACCAGGGATCGAACCTGGGCCCCCTGCATTGGGAGCTCGGAGTCTTAGCCACTGGACCACCAAGGAGGTCCCTCATTGTGGTTTTGATTTGCATTTTCCTGATATTTATCATGCGGAGCACCTTGAGGAATCTTAAAGGAAATAGATAAAAACAAAAAATTCCAAGAGATGCAAATGAAAGAGAATGGACTAGAAAATTAATAGTCCAGTAGGTCAAATTATAGGATCCTAAAAGCAAGTGCCATTGATGTAATTAAAATATGCATAAAAGAACATCATAGTTTTTAAAGATTAATGAATTATGCAAGTATGTAAACCAAACATATCAGAGTTGGACTCTGGGTTGGGGGGCAAATGGGAGTGGCACTCAGAGGTGAGGAATACACAGTTAAAGCAAAACAGAGATCACGTGGACTGATTAAGACAGTATGGGTTTATAAGGAGTATCTCTGACCTTCTGAAGACAGAAAGGGAAAGTTAGCACTAAAAGGAATGTGGTGCTTAAAAAAATGAGAAAATAATTCAAAAGGTCAGCTATGTGGAAACACCTTTGAAAGGGAACTTCTTTATTTTCTCTTCCCTCCCTGCTTTACTGTCTCACTCTGGCTCCAGAGGAACAAATCAAAGGGGAAATAAGATTCATTGCAATTGGATTATTTTTAAATGGTAATTTAATATTTCCTCTCAGGGGAGTAAAAGTAAAAGTATAGTGCAGGCTGAAGCTGGAACTTATCTAAATTTCATTTCACTCATAGTAAAGTAGCAAGAGACAGCATGATTTATACCTATACCAGGAAATTGTGAGAAAGACTTTTAGCAGCAGTATTCTACCAAGAAACAAGGCAAGGATGCCATAAAAGCACCTTCAGTATTTCCCATCACCTGTAGGATGAGATCATTCACCATCTTGCTCCTACTGACTATTTCCAGGCTCAACTTCTATCCCAACCCTGGTAATCGTTGCCCAACTTCACCCAAACAGACTGACTCATCGTTCCACCAATAGACCTTAATATTTCCTGACCACCTGCCTAGGAAACATCCCTTGTCAATGCCTCTTTAGTGGCCTACTCAATCTTTACCCATCTTCTGTAATCTTGTCGTCTTTCTCTTGTCCTAAGTTCATGTCCCATTTATGAACTGCTAGAGCATTTGTTTTCTACACCATCCTTTGGCAGATATTTTTTTTTTAGCATTTTGAAGATATCATTCCATTGTCTTCCAGATTCCACTGTTTCTGTTTAGAAGTCAGCTATAAATATATGGCTTAATATCTTTCATCAATTTTTGAAAATTCTCAACTATTAAGTTTTCAAATACTACTCTGTCCCCCTCATCCTCTCCCCTCCTTATGAGACTCCTTTCTGTAATTTCTTTGTCTTACCTTCACTTCTCAATACTGTATTCTGGATATTGTCTTCCAAGCCATTAAAAATTCATTACTTCTCTCTTCAGCTCTCTATTCCCCTGTTAAACCCATTCACTGACTTACTAATTTGATTGTTGTACCTACAGTTCTAGAATTTCTCTTTTTTTTTGAAGATGCTCAGTAAATGTGTACCTAATGAGTTGAATGAAGATAACTAGTTAAACTCCACAATGCCTCAGATTAAAAACGTGTAGAAAAACACCCACAAATGAACATTTACAATGTCTTTTACACATACTTCTTTCACTAATATACTTGATGTTTTGTAACCTTTACATTTGTTTTCATTTATTTTCTAACAGCTTTGGCACTTTTATGGAAAAATCAAATGGATTTCCCAAAACTTTATAAAAGTACACATACAAGGGTATGACCTCTAATGGTTTAACTTGTGATTATTTGCTGGGAACCAGTCAGGTCCAAGATCAGAGACCCTGCACATAGAGATGAACATGGAATACTGGACAGCAAAACACTCTTTTTTTTTTTTTACAGTTTATATTTCTCTGTCAAAATACTCAGTTTCATCTTTCATCTCTTAATGAACACAGCAAGCATACTTATTTTCAAGTCTGAGTTTTATAACTTCATTCTCTAGATCTTCTGTGGGTCTCTGGTTTCTGCTGGTTGTTTTGTTCCCTTGCATGCCTGGTTAGTTGGTTTTTGGTTTTGTTTTGTTTTTGTTTTGTTTTGTTGTTTTCAGGTGAAATTCACATAACAGGGACTTCTCTGGTGGTGCAGTGGTTAAGAATCCGTCTGCCAATGCAGGGAACATGGGTTCGAGCCCTGGTCGGGAAAGATCCCACATGCCACGGAGCAACTAAGCCCATGTTCCACAACTACTGAGCCTGCGCTCTAGAGCCCGCAAGCCATAACTATGGAAGCCCATGCACAGCAACGAAGACCCAATGCAGCCATAAATAAATAAATAAATAAATAAATAAATAAATAAATAACAACAACAAAAAAATTCACATAACATCAAAATAACCACTTTAATGTGTGCAATTCAGGGGCATTTAGTGCATTCACAATGTTGTGCAATCACTTCCTCTATTTACTTCCAAAATGTTTTCATCACCCCAACAGAAAACCCTGGACCTATTAAGCAGTTGCTTCTCATTTCCCCTCCCCCACCCCCTGGAAACTACCAATTTGCTTTCTGTCTCTATTTATGTCCTTATATTAAATGGATTTCTTATAGGCACCGTGCAGCTGGGTCTTGCTATGCTTGGGTCCCTTTCCTGGTACTGTCACCTGAAAATTCTCAAAGCAATAAGCTGGGGCAATCATTTGTTTCCTTTATCTCAGGGATCACTGTCCTCTGTTGCCTGATGTCTAGGCTCTTGAAAACCATTGTTTCATATATTTCATCCATTTTTTTCTTTTTTCTTTTTCTTTTTTGGTTGTTTCAGGTAGGAGGGTAAACACAGTCTCTGCTACTCCACTTGGCTAGGAGCAGAATTCTGCTACCTTTTAAAAACATAATTTATGTGCTTTGGTTTAGCAGTTAAATTCATTCTACTCAATTTTAAATATTTATTTATTTATTTATTTTGGTTGTGTTGGGTCTTCGTTTCTGTGCCAAGGCTTTCTCTAGTTGCGGCGAGCGGGGGCCACCCTTCATCGCGGTGCATGGGCCTCTCACTGTCGCGGCCTCTCTTGTTGCGGAGCACAGGCTCCACATGCGCAGGCTCAGTAGTTGTGGTCCACGGGCCCAGTCGCTCCGCGGCATGTGGGATCCTCCCAGACCAGGACTCGAACCCGTGTCCCCTGCATTAGCAGGCAGACTCCCAACCACTGCGCCACCAGGGAAGCCCATCAATTTTAATTTTAATTAATTAATGCAATTTTAATTTTGTTCTTTTGAGGCATGATGTCATTTGATCACATTTTAACCAATCCTGACATGCACCATCCTGAAGTCCTTCCCTGGTAGCTTGTATTGTTGTAAAATACGCCCATTTCTTCCAAGTTAACCTCCCTTGCCTGCAACCTGCAAATGCCAGTCTCCACACCCTTTTTTCCCTGGGAGCTGGAACAAACAGCATGGGTTTATGCACTGCTGAAGGTGTCCCTAGTCATCACATACACTCTGACTTTAGCTGGCCTCTCTCCTAAAATTGGGATCATCACCCCCACCAACGCTTGGATGTCCATAGACCCCGTGGGCTCTAGGCAAGCCTCTTAGAGCTCTGGGGAGGTTTGATACTCGTTTTTAAATCTAACATAATTAACTTTCAGGTGTTGGTAGATTTTTTAAAATAATTTCCATTTACACACAGATTTTTCCGAGTTTTCTTTCTCCTTTCCTCATCCTTGAACTTTTTTCCCCATCAGCCTGTAGTGCTTCTAAATAATCCAGATGCTGTCCAGTCCCACCCACACTGTCCCCAGGTAGAGCTTCATGTCAGAGCCACGGTGCTGTAATACACATGTGATCAGTTGCCATCAGTCTTGTCAGAGGCAGACCTCCATGAGCATCCCTACTTACAGGCTGACTAGATAATCACATCGGCTTTAACATGCTCCCACCAAGAAGCATTTAAACAAAAAGCAGGCTTTTTGTCATGCTCAAACCTTGCCCATCATAAAAACACCTTCTCTGCTGTTATTGCCCCATCTCTCCCCGCCCTTTCTTAGCCAAAGTTCTCTAAAGAACTGTCTGAATTTGCTCCTTCCATTTCCTCACGCCTGACCCAGTTGTCATCCACCATCTATACCACATCCCTGCCCTCCCCTGCCTTCCTGAGCGTCTCTCACCAGCTCCTGCAACCACCCTTCAGGTCTCGTTCTGCTTGCACCTGCACACCACACCCTTCTCTTCCCCTGCTGTCTGCCACCCCTCCACTCTTTCTGCCCCCGCTTCATTCCCTCCCTGTTTTGTTGATGGTCTTGGGGGCTTATTCCCCAATGCTTCTCTCCCTCCTGGAGAATCCATGGGGTCCTGGCGGCTTTGATGACCCCACTCCTGGTGGAGGGTTAGGGATGAAGAATAAAGACTTTGCAGACCAGGGGAGTGTGCCAGGCCTCCTCCCCAGCAATTTGCCAGCTACTGACCTAGGCCCTGGTCAGCTCAGGCTGTGTGTGTGTGTGTGTGTGTGTGTGTGTGTGTGTGTGTGTGTGTGTAAGGACCAGAGCTTAATAACTGGATATCACACTGCAGCATTCCAGTCATTCCAAACATCCAAGTCCATTTCTAATCCATTTCTCTTCCCTTGAAGTTGAGCTCATGCCCTGAAGACTTTACCACTCATGACTCTCCTTGTGGCCAACTTCCACTCACCTCACTCTACAGCAACTGCAGCACCTGACTGACTGACCTGGTCCTCTTACTGTTGCAGGAAGGGGGGCCCCTTCCAGAGCCTGAGAGTGGGCTCTTGTCTAACACTCGGAAATGGATTGTCCGAGGAGACACATGTGCTGACAAAGCAAGAGACTTTACTGGGCAGGGGCACCCGGGTGGAGAGCAGCAGGGTAAGGGAACCCAGGAGGACTGCTCTGCCACGTGGCTCGCAGTCTCTGGTTTTCTGGTAATGGGGTTAGTTTCCGGGTTGTCTCTGGCCAATCATTCTGACTCAGAGTCCTTCTTGGTGGCGCACGCATCACTCAGCCAAGATGAATTCCAGCGAGGAAGATTCTGGGAGGTTGGTAGGACATATGGACTGGCGTCTCCTTTTGACCTTTCCAGAATTCTCCTGGTTGGTGGTGGCTTTTAGTTCCATGTTCCTTACCAGGACCTCCTGCTGTAAAATAACTCATGCACCTGGTTACTGTGGTGCCTGGCCAGGGTGGGCGGTTTCAGTCAGTGTTTCCCCTGACATTACCTGTCCCCTGTCAATTCCCTACAATGGATGAACCACCACACTCTGGCTTCTCAGTCCTCCACCATCTCTACAGTCATCCTCTCCTTACACCTCAGCACCCACAGCCTAAGCCCAGATCTTATTTTCACAAGTAGATGCCCCACTTCAGAAGCTTGCTGGGGAGCCTGCTATCCTGGCACCTCCAGCTCCTGTGGCCCCCGCTCTCTACAGATCCCAGCTCCAACACCGGGACCCACGGGGCACGGTCTGCAGTGCCGGTGTCTCCCTTTCTTCCTCATCCGGCCCAGACTACCTGTGGTCCAGCATGTCACCACCTGCCATCTAATGCCCTTCTTGCAGCCTTTCTCTACACTGCGGTGAAACCCCAGTGCTTATTAACCTTAATCATCCAGCCATCGGACCCAAGAAGCAGGTATCAAAGGGACAGAGATGTCACAAATCTCAGATGAGCAGCAGCCCTGCCCACCAGGGTCTCTGCGCTCCTCGGTCACGGTCATATCCACTCCCTCTGAATAGTCTATTTCACACCCTCCCTTCTCCTCTACCCCCCATCCTATCCAGCTCAGCAGAGACCCCCTGCTTCTGGGAGATGTGAAAAGCCCTCTGCTTGTCTTGGGGCTTAGCATCCTGCACTAGAATAAAGCCAACAGCCACTGTCACTCCTTATGGCCGCTCCATTGAACTCCTAACTCGGGCGTGGATTGCCAGCCTGGCCTCTATAAGAAGCAAACGGGCTTCATGGAGATGGGCTCAGACAGCATCATTCATTTCCCCTGAGGTGGGGCTAGTTCTCCCCTGCCCCGAGGAGAAGCGCTCCAGCAGCTCTGAAGATTTTTCTAGTTACTTATGAGTAACTGAAGATCCTCTAGTCACTGCAAGGCTACTAATTAAAGTATGGTGTCAATAATAATAATAAAACTAAATTTCATGTTTGGGCTGGGTTTCCCATCACACCTGCAGGGGAAAAGGTCCTGATACTTTTTTCTTGTCAACCTCCTTTATGACTTTTGCCCCAACCTTTGCTGTGGTTTCTGACCCCACCCAGGGTGGAGGTGCAGGTGGGGCAGGGAGTCCTCGTACAACTTCGAATTCTGTTATGCTCTGGCATCAGCTCTCTCCATGAAGCAAGCACTTTCCTCCCTGAAGTACTTCTGTGCGTTTTTTGAACACCTAGTCTCTGGGGATCTCTTTCCAGCCTGTCACTTAAGACTCCTTCCTCAGCCTTTAGGTGTCTGATGGAGCCTCTGAACTTACTCTGCTGTGGGGCTCTGCTCATCAGGCAGCCTCCTTGGTTGGGATATAAGTTGACCCCAGGCCAGCTTTCTCATTTGAGTGGCCTGAGCCTGGTCCTTCCCTCTGTCACTTGGGAAAGCAGCCCCTGTCACTCAGCCTGAACTGGGCTGAAGCAAGCCCCACTTCTCAATCCTGCCATGCTTGATTGCACGTGCAACCTCTGAAGAGTTTACTCACCGCTGCTGTTGTACTAAAGCAGGAAGACAGCAAAATGCCAGGAAACAAACATGTCTTAAGGGGAATGGACAATCTGACCAGTTTGACACATCAGTGAAGGTTCAGCCTCCCCTCAGGCCTGGAAACACTGTCCCATTGAAGGCTGTGTGAGATTTTGTTCCAGAATAGAAATGAAAACATTTATATACACCAGGTGGTTTGTCATGGCAACCAATATGGTATCCTTTGACCCATATTCATATCTAGAAACCAGATTATGAGCAGAGGTGGTGATGACTCCTCTGGTTTGTCCTGTGGATGCCACTTGCCTGGAGCTGACTCCCCGGATGGTGAAGCCACCGCACCCAGAACTGAAACCACTCACTCTTCCGAACAGCGAGGAATTTAGCGCGAAGAGCTGTTGACTGAGGTGTCCCAGGGCTGGGGTGGCATGGGGGTTACCAGAGGAGGCAAACAGAGGAGGGAAGCTATGAGGATTGAGCCACAAAACCCGTGCAGCATGTATGGCGAGTCATATTTGACAAACTCAGAGGAAAGAGCTTGAAGGAGCCTCTTGGAGATCTTTCAGTCTGCCCTTGGCGATCCCACCTGAGTGTCACAGATGGAGAAATAATAATAATAGCTACATTTTTTAGCACTTCCTTTTAGTGTAAAGGATTTCCTAGATGCTTAGGAAACACTACCTCATTTATTGTTACCTCATTTACTTCTCAGGACAATCCTATGAGGTAATTGCTCTCATTGGCTTCATTTTATAGGTGAGGAAACTGAGACTCCCAGAGTACCTTCATTTGCCCAAGTACCCTGGCCGGGAAGGTCAGCACTAGGAGGCGGGCCTGTGCATCGTAACCCCTGTGATTTCCATCACACCATCACACCACACGACAGACAAGCTCACTTGGAACCACGTTTAAGATCTGAAAGGGCGGTGCAGAACTTTCTCATGTTTCAAGTTCAGAGTCCATAAGCAGTGCTACTGCTTTGGAAATATCAGATTGAAATGTCGAGGATACAGCGTGAACACCTGGCCACAAAAGGAAAAGCAGAGGCGTGGAAAGAGCGTCAGCCACATTCGCCGGAGCCCCAGGGGTCCTGAGGGTCAGTCCCTTTCCAGCCCTCCAGAAAGGGAGCTGACTGGGCGACAGATGAGAGACCAGGGGGAAGAAGGACAGCAATCCTGGTGTTGGGGAGGAAGGTCCAGGAGAGGAGAAGAGGCCTAGAGACCAGGGAGCAAACCCTCAGATGAGTGGCGAAGGCCTGAAAGAATAAGAGGAAATGGCTCTGGATAAGGAAAGGCCTCTGTGAAGCGCACCTGATGAAGGTCATGGGGGTGGGGCAGGGAGGTCAGGGGTGGTGTCTGTGTGAAAGTCATGGGCCCTTAAGGGAACAGAGCAGACTGCAAGGGACAAAGAAGGGAGAACAGACCTCAGAAACTGCCCAGTGTTTGCAGGCAGAGTGTTGGTTAAGAAACCTTCGCCTCTTTCATCATGGCCCCCGAGTCTGCTGGTGAAGAATTTCCTGCATTCCCGCAGCAGCCCTGGGCCTTCAGTGCTCCCACAGTTGATCTCTCCATGTGCAGTCTATTCCATCGCTCTGCCTCATCCAATGCATCACCCGCAACCATGCCAACCTCTCGGAAGGAACACCCCAACTCATTATCTGCAGGACTCCTTGGGCCCTTAGCACGCCCTCCAAATGTATTATTTTTGTTCCCTCTGGGACCCCACTAGATTGTGAGTGCTTAAATCATGACTTCTTCATCTGGGTATCCCGTCAACAGCTCCCGGACCTCAAAGACAGTTGTTTAGATGTTAACAATAGTAGTTTGTTAACTCTACCAAAATGGAGGTAAGTGGTAGTCCCTGGTCACAGCCAAAGGCCCTGGCTGAAACAACGGACTTGAAAATCTTGTTCACCTTGCGCCCTCTTGTGGAGAAGAAGGCAAAGAACACTGTATTACTACCTTGGAAGATGCGGATTTAGTTCTTTCCCTACCCCCACCTCCTCCTCCTCCTCTAATTATACTGGTAATACAATATTAATAAATTAAAATATAGTTAACTACAAATATATCTTTCAATATTTAATTTTAACTTAATATTAGTCTGTATTTATATATAACTATTCTAAATATAGTTATAATAGGATATTAATAAATCATCTTTACCATATTATGATTTATGATTTAGTAAGTATTATTCACAGATGGAACTAGAAAGTATTATATAATTATATTTTCCTCCTGGTAATATCCTTGTATGTTTTTGCTCCTGGAAGATCATTACATCGCTTCATTTTTTTATTTGCTTAGTCTTCTAGGTATTGTCAAAATTAATGTCCAAACTATCTGATGAAGCTGTAAGGTCCTCTCAGTATTGTTAAACAAATATGGAACCTTCAAAAATACTATTAAAAATTACTGGAACTGAGTAAGATGATGGGGAGAAATAGGTGAAGGGGATTAAGAGGCACAAACCTCCAATTATAAAATAAATAAGCTATGAGATATAATATACAGCGTAAGGAATATGGTCAATAATATTGTAATAACTTTGTATGGAGACAGATGGTTACTAGATATATTGTAGTAACCATTTCATAATGTATACAAAAGTCAAATCACTATGTAGTACACCTAAAACTAACATAATATGATACATTAACCATATTTCAATAAAAAATTAAAAATTAATTAAAATTTTAAATTGTTTATTGAAGTATACTTGATTTATAATATCATGTTAGTTTCAGGTGTACAGCATAGTGATTCAGTATTTTTGCAGATTATATTCCATTATAGGTTATCACAAGATAATGAGTATAATGGGTATAACCTATGCTATACGGTATATCCTTTAAATTAAATTTTTTTTAAATAAAAATGACTGGAGCTATATTCAGTGCTACCACTTAAAATGAGACTAGTTATTTACCCCCTCATTTGGTGCACAGCTAAAATCCTGAGATCCCACACTTGCTTGCCTTTTCAATCTTTTGATGAATAGAAGTTCTGAATTTTAATAAGACAAATCTGTCATTTTTTCCTTTTTTGGTTAGTGCTTTTAATGTCTTATTTTAAAAATCTCTCTCATCCCAATACCTTGAAGATATTTTCCTACGTTATATTCCAAAATCTTTATTGTTTTGCTTTGCACATTTAGGCCTAAAACTGACTTGGAAATTATTTTTGTGTATGGTGTGAGGTAGGGATAAAATTTTACTTTACTTTTTCTACATAGATAATTAGTTGATCCAACATCATTTATTGAAAAGACCACCTTTCACCCACTATTCTGCAGTGCTACTTGTGTCACTCATCAACTAACCATGTATGTGTGAATCTATTCCTGGTACATTTAATCTCTTCCATTGGTACATTTATTTATTCTTACATTAATATCACATTTTTTAGCTACTGCAGAGTTTTAATATATCTTTATAGCCAACAGAGCAAGTCCCACCACCTCATTCTTCTCCTTTAAGAGTGTCTTGGCTCTTCTTCATACAACTCAACATCAAAAAACCAAACAACCCAATTAAAAAATGGGCACAAGACCTGAACAGACATTTTTCCAAAGAGGACATTCAGATGGCCAACAGACACATAAAAAGATGCTCAACGTTGCTAATCATCAAGGAAATGCAAATCAAAACCACAATGAGATATCACCTCATACCTATCAGAATGGCTATCATCAAAAACAACACAAATAACATATGTTGAGCAGGATGTGGAGAAAATGGAACCCTCGTACACACTGTTGGTGGGAATGTAAATTGGTGCAGCCACTGTGGAAAATAGTATGGAGGTTTCTCAAAAAACTAAAAATAGAACTACCATGTGACCAAGCAATTCCACTCCTGGGTATATATCTGAAAAAAAAAAAAAACACCAAAAAACCACTAATTCAAAAAGATGCATGCATCCCGATGTTCATGGCAGCATTATTTACAACTGCCAAGACACAGAAGCAACCTAAGTGTCCATCAACAATCGAATGGATAAAGAAGATGTGGTATATAGATATACAATGGAATACTATTCAGCCATAAACAAGAATGAAATTTTGACATTTGCAACAACATGGATGGACTTGGAGGATATTATGTTAAGTTAAATAAGTCAGACAAAGAAAGAAAAATACTATATGATATCACTTATATGTGGAATCTAAAAAATACAACAAACTAGTGGATATAACAAGAAAGAAACAGACTCACAGATATAGAGAACAAACTAGTGATTACCAGCTGGGAGAGGGAAGAGGAGAGGGGCAATATAGGGGTTAGGGATTAAGAGGTACAAACTATTAAGTATCAAACAGGCTACAAGGATATATTGCACAATACAACATGGGGAATATAGCCAATATTTTATAATAACTATAAAAGGAATATAACCTTTAAAAATTATGAATCACTATATTGTACACCTGTAACATATAGTATTGTCCATCAACTATACTTCAATTGAAAAAAAGAAGAGTGTCTTGGCTCTTCTTAAGTCTTTGCATTTCCACATAAATGTTAGTATCAGTTTTTTAATTTACAGAAAAAGTGTTGAAATTTTTATTGGGATTGCATGAAATCTACGGGTAATTTTAGAAAGAACTGTCATTTTTACAATGTCAGGTCTTCTAATCCATGAACACAGGACGTCACTCCATTTATTTCAGTCTTTAATTTCTCTCAATAATTTTTCCATTGGTTCCTAAACAATCTGATCTATAAATTTTATTTTATGGACTCTGTTGGATTTTTAAAATTGCTGTAAAAATACACAATAAAATTTACCATCTTAACCATTTTTAAGTGTACTGTTCAGTAGTGTTAAGTATACTCATGTTACTATGCAACCAATCTCCAGAACTCTTTCCATATTGTAAAACTGAAACTTTGTATCAAACAACTACTCCCCATACCCCTTCCCCCAGTCCCTGGAAACGACCATTCTACTTTCTGTCTCTATGAATTTGACTACTCTATTGATTACACTCATATAAGTGGAACATACGGTATTTGTCTTTTTGTGACTGGCTTATTTCACTTAGCATTATATCCTCAAGATTCATCCATGTTGTAGCATGTGTCAGAATTCCCTTCCTTTTTAAGGCTGACTAACATTCCATTGTATGTTTATGCCACATTTTGCTTATCTATTCATCTGTTGATGGACACTTGTTGGCTTCCATCTTCTGTGAATAATGCTGCTATAAACATGGATGTACAAATATCTTTTTAAGACTCTGTTCTCAATTCTTTGGGGTATATACCCAGAAGTGGAATTGCTGTATCATATAGTAATTTTAGTTTTTAATTTTTTTGGAACTACATTATGTCATTTTAATTCTTGTATAATTAGTTTTAAGTAGTGGGGGAAAGTCATATTATGATACAATGTACTAATCCAGAATAAAATATTTTACATAAATCCCTGCTCTATATCAAACAGACAATGAATTGATGAATTCAATGAATTGATGACTTTTTTAAAATTTCCAAGTAATTTTGAGTAAGTTTGACATATTAATGTCAAAGGCGATCTCTAGTCAGATTAGGTTGCAAAACACTGTATTAGCTGAAACACTAAATTTGGAGCAAAAAGCAGACAATCAGTGTGGCAAACAAGGGCAGTTAATTAAGAGATATTCATTGCATGTGTATTCATGTATATTTGGTGGATGATGCAAAAAAGGAATGAGACATTGTCCTAAAAGAGCTTAGGATCAAATGGACTGGGGCTGGTGGAGGAGCAGTGTAATGCACCAAATAATGAGAGGAAAATTATATTCAGAGTACGTATAGATGCTAAATGTGTGATATAGTCAAGTTCTTCAGGGTCTTGAGAAAAAAAAATCACTACAGAATAGGGAAATTGGAAGAAACTTCATGGTGATACAAGCTGTGTCTCAAATTGGAGAGGACAAGAAGAGACACTTAAAGGTTCAAAGAATAGCTGGAGCAGTAGCACAGCAATACAAGTGAGGAGAGCCCTCTGGCTCTTCAGCTTCCATGTGCAGCCTTCTACACAGCTTTGAACTTCTGTACATCAATAAAACACTTCTAATTTTTCCCGCAACAAAATACAACTTTCTGTATTAAAAGTGAAGTTCTCACCTCTTCTTCAAAATGTAGAGGCACACAGTTCCAACAGGCACCATATCCATCAGTGGTTGTATGAATCACTCCTCAAATTCAGGTGGAGTCCCACTGAATATTCTGTCACCTAAAGAATAAATTGTAAAGTTAATTTTCAACTACATGTATGTAACATAAAAACAGAAAGGAGATAGAAGAAGAAAATGTTTAGTATATTCAATAAACACACATGTATATAATGAGAAAATATACGAAGCTACTACTGCCATTATTTCTGTGCTTTGTTATGAGGCCGTCAATGGTACCCATCTCTTCCTTCGTCCACTGCCCAGTCCACATCACATTTTCCCCATCCTCAGCCAGAAATTCAGCTGGTTGGAGTTCATTACTTACCAGAGTGACCCAAACCTTCACTCTCAAGAGGGTTTGAGTCTTCAGTCCTGCCTTTCCTGTTTTCCGTAGTTTTCCAATAACTTTCGCTATTAGGCATGGAAGTACTAAGAAGCACTCCCACATAACTCCCTGGGTTTCAGACATAGTCCTCCTTGCCTGTCCTGTGTAGTAGCAGCCCAAGTTCAAGTACCTCATTTAGAGTACCCCCCCCCTTTTTTTCTGGCCAGTTGGTGAATAGTATAAGAGGTCTAAAATGTCCAGGAGGCATTCTCACTTTCCAATTCAATTGAACCATTGTGTCTGCTGGTGGAAACATTCCTCCCATGGGGACTATGACTTCCAAACCAGCATTGCTCAAAGTTTCTGGGGAATGAAGAACATTTCTTCTTAGTGAGTTTAAGAGTGAAAGGAGCCACTCCCACTTCCTCCCCTTGATGCCCAGATCCATGTGTTCTGCCTACAGGAGAGAGAATATCATATAACAGTCACTGATTCAAAACCTATACTCTACCCTGTAAGACAGAATCCCATTGTTCTGGGGGGGTTGTCTCCCAACTGGCACCACAACTGAATAGTCCATTCCAACTTTCAATTAGGCCAACGGCTCCAGGTGATGGGGTATGTGGTAGGACCAGTTGATTCCACGGGCATAAGCCAATTGCTCTATTTCCTTTGCTGTGAAATGAGCTCTTTGATGAGAAGCAGTGCTGCGCAGAATACCAAGATGATGGATAAAGCATTCCATAAGTACACAGATGGTGGGGCTGAAGTGTTATGTTCAGGGAAGGCAAATCCATGTTCAGAGTCATGAATATTCCAGTGAGGATGAATCTCTGCTCCCCCTATGAAGAAAGAGGTCCAATGTAATCAATCTGCCCCAGGCGGCTGGTTAGTCCCCATGGGGAGTGGTGCCATTTGAGAGGTTTAGCTTTGGCCTCTGCTGTTGACAGGTTAGACACTCAGCAGTAATGCTTGTCAGGTCAGTCTTGGGTAGGTAAAGTCCGTGTTTTTAGCCCACGCATAGCTTCCATCCCTGCCACTGTGGCCACTTTGTTTATGGCCCATAGAGCAAGCACTGGGGTGACTGGGGTAAGAGACTGACTTACATATACCGAGTCTGTCATTTTGTTTACTTGATTAGGAGCCTCCTCTGCAGTGCAGTCATGGCTCACTGGATAGAAAGGAGTCACTGCTGTGCCATGGTAGTGGATCTTGCTGGAAGTCTTCCCTCTAGAGGGCAAGGGAGTATCTCACTAGAGGCGGAGTGCTACGAAACTGCCTGAGAGGGTGCAGGAGAAAACTGCTGCAGGGAGAGCTGCTGCTGGATTCTGGAGATCCACAAGCTGAGCCAGCACACCAGAACGGGGAAGGGAAACCCCTTCCTCCCGCAACGTTTCTCCAGCGCCCCCTACTGACAAATCGTAACATCATGTTTGTGGGTAAAGGGAAAATATTTAGGAGGCCAATTTCAGGTTTACAGAGCAGGCAAAGAAGGGTGAATTGCAATAAACTGCTAAAAGGCAAAGGCACTGAACTGGGTTGAATAGTGTCCTCCCAAAATTCATGTCCACCTGAAAGCTCAGAATGTGACGTTATTTAGAAATGGACATTTTTTGCAGATGTAATTAGTTAAGATGAGGTCATACTGGATGAGGGTGGGCCCTAAATCCAATGAATCCTTTAAAAGGAGATGAGACAAGAAGCCACACTTAGACACAGAAGGAAGAAGGCCATAAGATGACAGAGGCAGAGATCGGAGTGATGCAGGATTGCCAGCAAGCATCAGAAATTAGGAAGAGGCAAAGACCCTTCAGAGGGAGTATGGCCCCGCCAACACCTTGATTTCAGACTTCTAGCCTCCAGAACCACGAGATAACAAATTCTTGTTGTTTGAAGGCACCGTTTGTGGTAATTTGTTATGGCAGCTCTAAGAAACTAATACAGCACCAAATGTTTAGTTGCAGTTTGTAGAGAACCAACTCATAAATGAACACCTGGAGCCCCATGCTTCAGGAGAGAGGCAAGAAGCAAGACTCCACGTAGACAGTGTGCTAAACACCCAAGGTTACAGCAGACTGTGAAACGCTACCATTTATCTCCCTCTCATTGGGTTTTACTGTCTTCCCAGACATGGGTGTTCAGTACTGTATGAAATGTATTATCTTTATCTCTTCACATTAAACTGTCATGAAGCCATTATGCTTTTATTGCAATATATGTACCTGCAGCAGCTCTCTGACCCACTACGCTCTCCTCGTGGATTATCTGTCTTCTCTGGTAACTATGCCTTTAAATCCATCTGAACACTCTTTGCTAAATTTCAGATTTAACATTTTGACTTCGTCCTTCATCACCTTCAGACCTTACCCTTGACTCCCACTACTAGCATACATCAAATTTCATATCGTTTCCAGTCCACTCCCATAATCCCATTGCTAGTGGGAAACTGACCCTTTTATCAATTTGATCCTCTTCTTTTTTATTCCTGCATTTATGGAGCATGAATTAAGTAGAGATCAATGTGTCAACCACCGTAAAGGGAATAAAGGACACAGAGAGCCCAAGGATGAATGGGACACAGACACTGCCTGACATGTACATGAGTGAAATAGACATATCTGGAAGATTCCAGATTCCTACTGGGGGGAATGAGTGGATGGTGGTGCTAGTTCAAGAGATAAGGAGGAAAAAGAGGTGAGTGTGGGAGAAGTGAGGAGTAACTCATGTTTAGTTTAAGGTGTCAGTAAAACAAACAAGTGGTAATGCTTTTTTTTGTTTTTAAAAATTTTTTTTAACTCTTTATTTTATATTGGCGTATAGCCGATTAACAATGTTGTGATAGTTTCAGGTGCACAGCAAAGGGACTCAGCCATACATATACATGTATCCATTCTCCCCTAAACTCCCCTCCCATCCAGGCTGCCACATAACATTGAACAGAGTTCCCTGTGCTATACAGTAGGTCCTTGTTGGTTGTCCATTTAAAATATAGCAGTGTGTACATGTCGATCCCAAACTCCCTAACTATCCCTGGCCCTCCTCCTTACCCCCAGTAACCACAAGTTCGTTCTCTAAGTCTGTGAGTCTGTTTCTGTTTTGTAAATAAGTTCATTTGTATCATTTCTTTTTAGATTACACATATAAGGGATATCACACGGTATTTCTCTTTCTCTGTCTGACTTAACAAGTGGTAGTCTGATAAGCACTCAGCTCTGTGGGGAGGAGGCTCAACAAAAAGATCAGGCTCAAGATGTAAATTGGAACTGATTAGTTTAGAGATGGTTGGTGAAGCCTTACAGGTGGAAATAGATGAGCTGGCCAACAG
Organism: Physeter macrocephalus; assembly: GCF_002837175.3. Classification (NCBI taxonomy): domain Eukaryota; kingdom Metazoa; phylum Chordata; class Mammalia; order Artiodactyla; family Physeteridae; genus Physeter; species Physeter macrocephalus. Next base: position 48,115,352 of record NC_041232.1, on the reverse strand, counting down.
AGAGCCTACAACATGAAAAGTGCAGGAACCAAAGGCAGAACAATGGGGAACACTCAATATGTGGGATTGCAGAGCAAGAGGAACCACTGTAAAGAGTGTTCAGAAGAAGGAAGAGAACCTGAAGACAGAAGAGTAGTGAAAATGAAGGACAAAGAGTTCAAAGTGGAAGAAGTACCGTAGTTAATAATGCTAAATTCTGAGAAGATGAGAACTAAAATAAGTGAATTAGATTTGGCAACAGGGAAGACTAGTAAGGGGGTGAGGGTGGAAGCCTCAATACAGAAGGCTTAAAGAGGATGGGAGGTGCAATTATAGTTTATTCTCTATAACTGATGTCATAATATATATAATTGAAAAGTCAAATTGGTCCACAAGACCTAGAATGGGCAAGGGCAGTCCCTTCCCCATCCCCTGCTCCCTAGGACTGCATCTACCTTCAACTCTTATAGCTGTTTCTATCGGGATTTACTTACACTTTAAAAATAACTTGTTAATACAGCTATTTCTTCTTGATATTTCATTTTAACTACTATTGACTAAGCTCATATTATGGAAGATAAGGACTTAGCTCTCTTATAAATCCACAGGCATCTTCATCACACAGGATTCTCCTCCCTGCAACCCCAGTCCTCCCAATACACTTCTAACATATTTTGGTTAGATCAGAATTCAGTGTTTACATTATTATGACCATATAAATATTATTCATAGCTAAGTCTTCTGATATACTATAATTAAATTTCTTATATACTATTTTGTTTACCTGGATCTAATGATAAATGATAATATTGTTTTCCCCTTTTGTTTAGTCTTCTATCCATCTACCACTAATTTTTCCACTGACTTTCAGCCAGAGTATAAATCTCCTCTCAACACTGGAATATAACAAAACAAACACACCCAGTACTCCATTGCACCATTTTTTTTCCCCTTGAAGTCATGTTCCTTGAGCTCTCCATCCCTCTGCTGCTTAACTCCAACTGCCACCTGGGACCTCCTTGCATCACCCTCTTGGGAATTTCCTTAATTATCTCCTGTGTTGAATCCTCTATTCATATCTTCTTACTTGGTTTACGCTCTTTTTGGTAGACATCCAATAGTCTCCTGAAAAAGGCTGCATGTAAGGTAAATTTTTTTTAATACTTAGCATGCCTGAAAATGTCCTTTTTCTTGCTTTGCATAATGATCCAGCAGGGTTTTATTTTTTATTTTATTTTTTATTTATTTTAATTAATTTATTTATTTTTCTGGCCATGCCGCATGACTTGCAGGATCTTAGTTCCCCAACTAGGGATTGAACCTGGCCATGGCAGTGAAAGCGCTAAGTCCTGACCACTGGACCACCAGGGAACTTCCCAGCAGGATTTTAATTGGAAATAATTTTTCTCAAGATTTTGATGGCACTGTTTATCACCTTCTAAACTGAGAAGTCTAATACCATCTTGTTTTTCAATTTTTAGTTTGTGGCCTGTTAGATTCTGGAAGCTTTTAGGATCTTAAATTTCTCCTAAATTTTGAGAAATTCCATAATGATATAGGTCTTCATCCCATGTGTTGAGTACACAAAGGGCTGGCCCTTTTGATCTGTGAATTCCTATCTTTCAGTCCTGGGACATTTTCTTGAAAAATCTTTACTCAAAGCTCAACCTTTATTCAGCCTCAGAGCATACACACTGGGGACAAGTCCTATCCCCCTAACTGATCATCAAAGAATCCACACTGGGGAGATGTGTATCATTTTCAGGTTGTTTGATCATCTTCAGATTTTTTTTTTTTTTTTTTTGGCTGCACCTTGAGGCTTGAGGGATCTTAGTTTCCCCAACCAGCGATCCAACCTGGGCCCTCAGCAGTGAAAGCGCTAAGTCCTAACCACTGGACTGCCAGGGAATCCCCTCTTCAGATGTTTTGGTAAAATGATTTATGCTAAGTATCTTGGCAGCCTTTACCTCAAAAACAGTTGCTAGTGGGCAATTAAAAACACCTCCACTCATATCTGTGAATAATTAAACTGGGTTTTAACTGGTACAAATTCACTATTAAATACCAAAGAAGCCATTTTAAAGATGGGGGAAGAAGCCTCATTTACCAATTGTTCAGTACTGCTACTAGTGCTGTGACTTCTCCAATATTCAGAACATGTCTCTGGCAGCTTGAATTTGGCTCTCCATTAAGTTATTCTATTGATAGAAAATAGATTCTAGATTCCATCAGAGCCTTGCTATTCAAACATTACCATCACCTGGGAATGTATTAGAAATGCAGAAACTCGGGTCCCACCTCAAACTTACTGAATCAGAATCTGTATTTCAGCAAGATCCCCAAGTGATCTGTATGTATTGATACATTCAAGTTTGAGAAGCGATCATCTTGGACATCTTTGAGAATCAGAAGATGAAGATTAGAAGTCTCAAACTCCACTAACCTGTAGGGGCTAGACTAGTGATAAAAATGGCAGGGGGCAGGTGGGTACATTGGCAACTGGGGAAAGCATGATCTGTCTAAAGCAGGTAGCAGATACTTTGTCCAGGAAATGTTTGCTCTGAGGGAATGCGGGATCAGTATTCCTAGATTTTTCAGTTTTTCAAAAGAAGTAGTGTGTTTTTTTTTTAATGTATTGAATCAAAATGTCCATGTTAGGAACCAATTCAATTTTAAAACAGTGAGCCAATAAAACACATCAACAGGCTGGTCTTTGTCAATGTTGGTAACTTGTGTCTTCTGTTAGACCCTGTCCCCAGAAAAGTGAACATATGCATCTAGAAATATATTTCAGGGGTGAGAAATGATGTCCATTAAAGCTTTCTACGATTGTGGACATGTTCTGTATTTGTGCTGTCCAATATGGTAGCCCATGAGCCACATGAGGCTACGAGCATTTGAAACTGGCAGATGTGACCAAGGAATTGGATTTCTAATTTTATTTAATTTTAATTAGTTTAAATTTAAACTTAACTAGCCACATGTATTTAGTGGTTACCACATCGGGCACACAGATAGAGAGCCCATAGACCATGGGTTAGAACTCTCCTCTTAAATGCTTGTTTTTCCAAAGCTTTCCTTTTGAGGCAGTTCCTTATCTACCTAATATAGAGATTCTCAACCTTGTCTGTTGTGGCAGGCCCCCCCCTCCCCGCCAATGGCCCCCAAAGATATCAGATCCTAATTCCTGGAACCTGTAAATGTTACCTCATTTGGAAAAGGTGTCTTTGCAGGGGTGATTAAATTAAGAATCTTGAGATAGGGAAATTATCCTTGATTTTTTGGGTAGGTAGACCCTAAATGCAATCACATCTAACCTTACAAGAGAGAGGAAGAGGGAGATTTGAAGATACTGGCCTTGAAAATTGAAGTGATGCAGCCACATGCCAAGGAATGCTGGCAGCCACCAGAAGCTGGAAGAGGAAAGAAACGGATTTTCCCCTAGAGCTTCCAGAGGCAGTGCTGCCCTGCTGACACCTTGATTTCAGCCCGGTGAAACTGATTTTGGATGTCTGGCCTCCAGAACTGTGAGGGAATAAATTTCTGTTCTTTTAAGGCACCAATTCTGTGGTACTTGGTTACAGAAGCCCCAGGAAACTGAAACAGCTGTCCACTGGAATCACCTGTGGAACTTTACCTACGTACATTATCTTATTTAATCTTCATCCAATGAGATGACTACTATGATCCCTATTTTATAAATGAGGAGATGAGGAGTAGAGGATTGCAGGAACTTGCCCACAGCTAGCTTGTGGCAGAGTCAGGGAATGAACCAGGTCCCTCTGCTGACTTCTGGACCCACTGGGTGTAGTAGAATAAGGGAGAGGGAAATGTCCAAGATGAATTCTAAGATTTTTGCCTGGAACATGGAGTTAACAGTAGTTTTCACTATCAAAGCAAGGAACTGGGGGAGTGGGGCCAGTTGAGGGTATAAGGGGAAGAACATGAACTCAGTTTGGGATGCCTCCTTAGTTGTTTCCCTAACTTGGTACTTCATTCGTATCTTCCACAAAGGGACACATCCAAACTCTCATAGCCATTCAATGTGTATCCACACTTGGACTTGCTACACACACTCTATCTACCACTCTCTGGAAAGCGTAGTTCCATTGCAGGCAAATTGCTTTTATTTCTAAAGCTAAATTTCTTTACTTTCTAACCTATTATCCTTATAGAAATACGGCAGCTTGTCTCTAACACACCTGCTTCACACACCCTGGGCAAGGAAAAAAATGGTTCTATGCACAAATGGAAACAGAGCCACACCACTAAAAGCCTTTAACTAGGTGGAAAGCAAATATGTTGGGATGAAGGAACGTCGTGATGAAGGTGAATAGAAAGTTGAGGAGTGAATGTCGCTATAATGTCATTATGGCAATCAGAGAAGAAAAAGAAATAAAAGGAATCCAAATTGGAAAAGAAGAAGTAAAACTGTCACTGTTTGCAGTGACATGATACTACACATAGAGATCCTAAAGATGCCACCAGAACACTACTAGAGCTAATCAATTAATTTGGTAAAGTCGCAGGATACAAAATTAATGCACAGAAATCTCTTGCATTCCTATACACTAATGATGAAAAATCTGAAAGAGACAGAAATAGAACAAAATATCTTAAAACTTGTATGGAGACACAAAAGACCCCGAATAGCCAAAGCAGTCTTGAGGGAAAAAAACGGAGCTGGAGGAATCAGACTCCCTGACT